>NW_026697297.1:0-215101 GCF_030435755.1 Ochotona princeps | reverse complement strand
CCCTAAATACAAAGGCGCTAGACACAAATGTTGCTGTAAGAGCTAATTCCGTCAAGCAACACTGCATGTTGCTGAATTGCATATTGAAGAAGAATCAGCCGAGTGGTTCTTGTGGCAGCACAACTCCATTTGGCTCACTGACTTCACACACCATCAGGCTGTCAGGCATCTCTCAAGCAAACTCAGATTTCGCAAAGTATGCTTCATGCCGTTTGAGTGCATTGTCCTGAAATGCAGCTTGGTGAGCATCCCACACAAACGAAGGCTCCACAGCCGGGTTTCACATGCCAGCAACTCCACATTCAGAAACCACTTCAGCGCCAAAGCCGTTTTCAGCTAGCCCTAAATACAAAGGCGCTAGACGCAAATGTTGCTGTAAGAGCTAATTCCATCAAGCAACACTGCATGTTGCTGAATTGCATATTGAAGAAGAATCAGCAGAGTGGTTCTCGTGGCAGCACAACTCCATTTGGCTTACTGACTTCACACACCATCAGGCTGACAGGCAGCTCTCAAGCAAACTACGTGGTCACATACTATGCTTAATGCCGTTTGAGTGCATTGTCCTGAAATGCAGCTTGGTGAGCATCCCACACAAACGAAGCCTACACAGCCGGGTTTCACATGCCAACAACTCCACATTCAGAAACCACTTCAGGGCCAAAGCCGTTTTCAGCTAGCCCTAAATACAAAGGCGCTAGACGCAAATGTTGCTGTAAGAGCTAATTCCATCAAGCAACACTGCATGTTGCTGAATTGCATATTGAAGAAGAATCAGCCGAGTGGTTCTTGTGGCAGCACAACTCCATTTGGTTCACTGACTTCACACACCATCAGGCTGACAGGCACCTCTCAAGCAAACTACGAGTTCACACACTATGCTTAATGCCGTTTGAGTGCATTGTCCTGAAATGCAGCTTGGTGAGCATCCCACACAAACGAAGGCTCCACAGGCGGGATTCACATGCCAACAACTCCACATTCAGAAACCACTTCAGCGCCAAAGCCGTTTTCAGCTAGCTCTAAATACAATGCGTCTAAACGCAAATGTTGCTGTAAAAGCTAATTCCATCAAGCAACACTGCATGTTGCTGAATTGCATATTGAAGAAGAATCAGCCGAGTGGTTCTTGTGATAGCACAACTCCATTTGGCTCACTGACTTCACACACCATCAGGCTGACAGGCAGCTCTCAAGAAAACTGCATCTTCACACACTATGCTTAATGCCGTTTGAGTGCATTATCCTGAAATGCAGCTTGGTGAGCATCCCACACAAACGGTGGCTCCACAGGCGGGTTTCACATGCAAACAACTCCACATTCAGAAACCACTTCAGCGCCAAAGCCGTTTTCAGCTAGCCCTAAATACAAAGGCGCTAGACGCAAATGTTGCTGTAAGAGCTAATTCCATCAAGCAACACTGCATGTTGCTGAATTGCATATTGAAGAAGAATCAGCCGAGTGGTTCTTGTGGCAGCACAACTCCATTTGGCTCACTGACTTCACACACCATCAGGCTGACAGGCAGCTCTCAAGCAAACTGCATCTTCACACACTATGCTTAATGCTGTTTGAGTGCATTGTCCTGAAATGCAGCTTGGTGAGCATCCCACACAAACGAAGGCTCCACAGCTGGGTTTCACATGCCACCAACTCCACATTCAGAAACCACTTCAGCGCCAAAGCCGTTTTCAGCTAGCCCTAAATACAAAGGCTCTAGACGCAAATGTTCCTGAGAGCTAATTCCATCAAGCAACACTACATGTTGCTGAATTGCATATTGAAGAAGAATCAGCCGAGTGGTTCTTGTGGCAGCACAACTCCATTTGGCTCACTGACTTCACACACCATCAGGCTGACAGGCAGCTCTCAAGCATACTCAGATTTCTCAAAGTATGCTTAATGCCGTTTGAGTGCATTGTCCTGAAATGCAGCTTGGTGAGCATCCCACACAAACGAAGGCTCCACAGCTGAGTTTCACATGCCACCAACTCCACATTCAGAAACCACTTCAGCGCCAAAGACATTTTCAGCTAGCCCTAAATACAAAGGCGCTAGACGCAAATGTTGCTGTTAGAGCTAATTCCATCAAGCAACACAGTATGTTGCTGAATTGCATATTGAAGAAGAATCAGCCGAGTGGTTCTTGTGGCAGCACAACTCCATTTGGCTGACTGACTTCACACACCATCAGGCTGACAGGCAGCTCTCAAGCAAACTACGAGTTCACACAGTATGCTTAATGCCGTTTGAGTGCATTGTCCTGAAATGCAGCTTGGTGAGCATCCCACACAAACGAAGGCTCCACAGGCGGGATTCACATGCCAACAACTCCACATTCAGAAACTACTTCAGTGCCAAAGCAGTTTTCAGCTAGCTCTAAATACAATGGGTCTAAACGCAAATGTTGCTGTAAAAGCTAATTCCATCAAGCAACACTGCATGTTGCTGAATTGCATATTGAAGAAGAATCAGCCGAGTGGTTCTTGTGGCAGCACAAATCCATTTGGCTCACTGACTTCACACACCATCAGGCTGACAGGCAGCTCTCAAGCAAACTGCATCTTCACACACTATGCTTAATGCCGTTTGAGTGCATTGTCCTGAAATGCAGCTTGGTGAGCATCCCACACAAACGAAGTCTCCACAGGCAAGTTTCACATGTCACCAACTCCACATTCAGAAACCACTTCAGCGCCAAAGCCGTTTTCAGCTAGCCCTAAATACAAAGGCGCTAGACGCAAATGTTGCTGTAAGAGCTAATTCCATCAAGCAACACTGCATGTTGCTGAATTGCATATTGAAGAAGAATCAGCCGAGTGGTTCTTGTGGCAGCACAACTCCATTTGGCTCACTGACTTCACACACCATCAGGCTGACAGGCAGCTCTCAAGCAAACTCAGATTTCGCACACTATGCTTAATGCCGTTTGAGTGCATTGTCCTGAAATGCAGCTTGGTGAGCATCCCACACAAACGAAGGCTCCACAGCCGGGTTTCACATGCCACCAACTCCACATTCAGAAACCACTTCAGCGCCAAAGCCGTTTTCAGCTAGCCCTAAATACAAAGGCGCTAGACACAAATGTTGCTGTAAGAGCTAATTCCGTCAAGCAACACTGCATGTTGCTGAATTGCATATTGAAGAAGAATCAGCCGAGTGGTTCTTGTGGCAGCACAACTCCATTTGGCTCACTGACTTCACACACCATCAGGCTGTCAGGCAGCTCTCAAGCAAACTCAGATTTCGAAAAGTATGCTTCATGCCGTTTGAGTGCATTGTCCTGAAATGCAGCTTGGTGAGCATCCCACACAAACGAAGGCTCCACAGGCGGGTTTCACCTGCCACCAACTCCACATTCAGAAACCACTTCAGCGCCAAAGCCGTTTTCAGCTAGCCCTAAATACAAAGGCGCTAGACGCAAATGTTGCTGTAAGAGCTAATTCCATCAAGCAACACTGCATGTTGCTGAATTGCATATTGAAGAAGAATCAGTCGAGTGGTTCTTGTGATAGCACAACTCCATTTGGCTCACTGACTTCCCACACCATCAGGCTGACAGGCAGCTCTCAAGTAAACTCAGATTTTGCACAGTATGCTTAATGCCACTTGAGTGCATTGTCCTGAAATGCAGCTTGGTGAGCATCTCACACAAACGAAGGCTCCACAGCCAGAATTCACATGCCACCAATTGCACATTCAGAAACCACTTCAGCGCCAAAGCCGTTTTCAGCTAGCCCTAAATACAAAGGCGCTAGACGCAAATGTTGCTGTAAGAGCTAATTCCATCATGCAACACTGTATGTTGCTGAATTGCATATTGAAGAAGAATCAGCCGAGTGGTTCTTGTGGCAGCACAACTCCATTTGGCTCACTGACTTCACACACCATCAGGCTGACAGGCAGCTCTCAAGCAAACTCAGATTTCTCAAAGTATGCTTAATGCCGTTTGAGTGCATTGTCCTGAAATGCAGCTTGGTGAGCATCCCACACAAACGAAGGCTACACAGTCAGTTTTCACATGCCACCAACTCCACATTCAGAAACCACTTCAGGGCCAAAGCCGTTTTCAGCTAGCCCTAAATACAAAGGCGCTAGACGCAAATGTTGCTGTAAGAGCTAATTCCATCAAGCAACACTGCATGTTGCTGAATTGCATATTGAAGAAGAATCAGCCGAGTGGTTCTTGTGGCAGCACAACTCCATTTGGCTCACTGACTTCACACACCATCAGGCTGACAGGCAGCTCTCAAGCAAACTCAGATTTCGCAAAGTATGCTTCATGCCGTTTGAGTGCATTGTCCTGAAATGCAGCTTGGTGAGCATCCCACACAAACGAAGGCTCCACAGCCGGGTTTCACATGCCACCAACTCCACATTCAGAAACCACTTCAGCGCCAAAGCCGTTTTCAGCTAGCCCTCAATACAAAGGCGCTAGACACAAATGTTGCTGTAAGAGCTAATTCCGTCAAGCAACACTGCATGTTGCTGAATTGCATATTGAAGAAGAATCAGCCGAGTGGTTCTTGTGGCAGCACAACTCCATTTGGCTCACTGACTTCACACACCATCAGGCTGTCAGGCAGCTCTCAAGCAAACTCAGATTTCGCAAAGTATGCTTCATGCCGTTTGAGTGCATTGTCCTGAAATGCAGCTTGGTGAGCATCCCACACAAATGAAGGCTCCACAGGCGGGTTTCACCTGCCACCAACTCCACATTCAGAAACCAATTCAGCGCCAAAGCCGTTTTCAGCTAGCCCTAAATACAAAGGCACTAGACGCAAATGTTGCTGTAAGAGCTAATTCCATCAAGCAACACTGCATGTTGCTGAATTACATATTGGAGAAGAATCAGCCGAATGGTTCTTGTGGCAGCACAACTCCATTTGGCTCACTGACTTCACACACCATCAGGCTGACAGGCAGCTCTCAAGCAAACTACGAGTTCAAACACTATGCTTAATGCCGTTTGAGTGCATTGTCCTGAAATGCAGCTTGGTGAGCATCCCACACAAACGAAGGCTCCACAGCCGGGTTTCACATGGCACGAACCTCACTTTCAGAAACCACTTCAGGGCCAAAGCCGTTTTCAGCTAGCCCTAAATACAAAGGCGCTAGACGCAAATGTTGCTGTAAGAGCTAATTCCATCAAGCAACACTGCATGTTGCTGAATTGCATATTGAAGAAGAATCAGCCGAGTGGTTCTTGTGGCAGCACAACTTCATTTGGCTCACTGACTTCCCACACCATCAGGCTGACAGGCAGCTCTAAAGTAAACTCAGATTTTGCACAGTATGCTTAATGCCGTTTGAGTGCATTTTCCTGAAATGCAGCTTGGTGAGCATCCCACACAAACGAAGGCTACACAGTCAGTTTTCACATGCCACCAACTCCACATTCAGAAACCACTTCAGGGCCAAAGCCGTTTTCAGCTAGCCCTAAATACAAAGGCGCTAGACGCAAATGTTGCTGTAAGAGCTAATTCCATCAAGCAACACTGCATGTTGCTGAATTGCATATTGAAGAAGAATCAGCAGAGTGGTTCTTGTGATAGCACAACTCCATTTGGCTCACTGACTTCCCACACCATCAGGCTGACAGGCAGCTCTCAAGTAAACTCAGATTTTGCACAGTATGCTTAATGCCACTTGAGTGCATTGTCCTGAATTGCAGCTTGGTGAGCATCTCACACAAACGAAGGCTCCACAGCCGGGATTCACATGCCACCAATTGCACATTCAGAAACCACTTCAGCGCCAAAGCCGTTTTCAGCTAGCCCTAAATGCAAAGGCGCTAGACGCAAATGTTGCTGTAAGAGCTAATTCCATCAAGCAACACTGCATGTTGCTGAATTGCATATTGAAGAAGAATCAGCCGAGTGGTTCTTGTGGCAGCACAACTCCATTTGGCTCACTGACTTCACACACCATCAGGCTGACAGGCAGCTCTCAAGCAAACTCAGATTTCTCAAAATATGCTTAATGCCGTTTGAGTGCATTGTCCTGAAATGCAGCTTGGTGAGCATCCCACACAAACGAAGGCTCCACAGGCGGGTTTCACCTGCCACCAACTCCACATTCAGAAACCAATTCAGCGCCAAAGCCGTTTTCAGCTAGCCCTAAATACAAAGGCACTAGACGCAAATGTTGCTGTAAGAGCTAATTCCATCAAGCAACACTGCATGTTGCTGAATTACATATTGGAGAAGAATCAGCCGAATGGTTCTTGTGGCAGCACAACTCCATTTGGCTCACTGACTTCACACACCATCAGGCTGACAGGCAGCTCTCAAGCAAACTACGAGTTCAAACACTATGCTTAATGCCGTTTGAGTGCATTGTCCTGAAATGCAGCTTGGTGAGCATCCCACACAAACGAAGGCTCCACAGGCGGGTTTCACATGGCACGAACCTCACTTTCAGAAACCACTTCAGGGCCAAAGCCGTTTTCAGCTAGCCCTAAATACAAAGGCGCTAGACGCAAATGTTGCTGTAAGAGCTAATTCCATCAAGCAACACTGCATGTTGCTGAATTGCATATTGAAGAAGAATCAGCCGAGTGGTTCTTGTGGCAGCACAACTTCATTTGGCTCACTGACTTCCCACACCATCAGGCTGACAGGCAGCTCTAAAGTAAACTCAGATTTTGCACAGTATGCTTAATGCCGTTTGAGTGCATTGTCCTGAAATGCAGCTTGGTGAGCATCCCACACAAACGAAGGCTACACAGTCAGTTTTCACATGCCACCAACTCCACATTCAGAAACCACTTCAGGGCCAAAGCCGTTTTCAGCTAGCCCTAAATACAAAGGCGCTAGACGCAAATGTTGCTGTAAGAGCTAATTCCATCAAGCAACACTGCATGTTGCTGAATTGCATATTGAAGAAGAATCAGCAGAGTGGTTCTTGTGATAGCACAACTCCATTTGGCTCACTGACTTCCCACACCATCAGGCTGACAGGCAGCTCTCAAGTAAACTCAGATTTTGCACAGTATGCTTAATGCCACTTGAGTGCATTGTCCTGAATTGCAGCTTGGTGAGCATCTCACACAAACGAAGGCTCCACAGCCGGGATTCACATGCCACCAATTGCACATTCAGAAACCACTTCAGCGCCAAAGCCGTTTTCAGCTAGCCCTAAATGCAAAGGCGCTAGACGCAAATGTTGCTGTAAGAGCTAATTCCATCAAGCAACACTGCATGTTGCTGAATTGCATATTGAAGAAGAATCAGCCGAGTGGTTCTTGTGGCAGCACAACTCCATTTGGCTCACTGACTTCACACACCATCAGGCTGACAGGCAGCTCTCAAGCAAACTCAGATTTCGCAAAGTATGCTTAATGCCGTTTGAGTGCATTGTCCTGAAATGCAGCTTGGTGAGCATCCCACACAAACGAAGGCTCCACAGCCGGGTTTCACATGCCACCAACTCCACATTCAGAAACCACTTCAGCGCCAAAGCCGTTTTCAGCTAGCCCTAAATACAAAGGCGCTAGACACAAATGTTGCTGTAAGAGCTAATTCCGTCAAGCAACACTGCATGTTGCTGAATTGCATATTGAAGAAGAATCAGCCGAGTGGTTCTTGTGGCAGCACAACTCCATTTGGCTCACTGACTTCACACACCATCAGGCTGTCAGGCAGCTCTCAAGCAAACTCAGATTTCGCAAAGTATGCTTCATGCCGTTTGAGTGCATTGTCCTGAAATGCAGCTTGGTGAGCATCCCACACAAATGAAGGCTCCACAGGCGGGTTTCACCTGCCACCAACTCCACATTCAGAAACCAATTCAGCGCCAAAGCCGTTTTCAGCTAGCCCTAAATACAAAGGCACTAGACGCAAATGTTGCTGTAAGAGCTAATTCCATCAAGCAACACTGCATGTTGCTGAATTACATATTGGAGAAGAATCAGCCGAATGGTTCTTGTGGCAGCACAACTCCATTTGGCTCACTGACTTCACACACCATCAGGCTGACAGGCAGCTCTCAAGCAAACTACGAGTTCAAACACTATGCTTAATGCCGTTTGAGTGCATTGTCCTGAAATGCAGCTTGGTGAGCATCCCACACAAACGAAGGCTCCACAGCCGGGTTTCACATGGCACGAACCTCACTTTCAGAAACCACTTCAGGGCCAAAGCCGTTTTCAGCTAGCCCTAAATACAAAGGCGCTAGACGCAAATGTTGCTGTAAGAGCTAATTCCATCAAGCAACACTGCATGTTGCTGAATTGCATATTGAAGAAGAATCAGCCGAGTGGTTCTTGTGGCAGCACAACTTCATTTGGCTCACTGACTTCCCACACCATCAGGCTGACAGGCAGCTCTAAAGTAAACTCAGATTTTGCACAGTATGCTTAATGCCGTTTGAGTGCATTGTCCTGAAATGCAGCTTGGTGAGCATCCCACACAAACGAAGGCTACACAGTCAGTTTTCACATGCCACCAACTCCACATTCAGAAACCACTTCAGGGCCAAAGCCGTTTTCAGCTAGCCCTAAATACAAAGGCGCTAGACGCAAATGTTGCTGTAAGAGCTAATTCCATCAAGCAACACTGCATGTTGCTGAATTGCATATTGAAGAAGAATCAGCAGAGTGGTTCTTGTGATAGCACAACTCCATTTGGCTCACTGACTTCCCACACCATCAGGCTGACAGGCAGCTCTCAAGTAAACTCAGATTTTGCACAGTATGCTTAATGCCACTTGAGTGCATTGTCCTGAATTGCAGCTTGGTGAGCATCTCACACAAACGAAGGCTCCACAGCCGGGATTCACATGCCACCAATTGCACATTCAGAAACCACTTCAGCGCCAAAGCCGTTTTCAGCTAGCCCTAAATGCAAAGGCGCTAGACGCAAATGTTGCTGTAAGAGCTAATTCCATCAAGCAACACTGCATGTTGCTGAATTGCATATTGAAGAAGAATCAGCCGAGTGGTTCTTGTGGCAGCACAACTCCATTTGGCTCACTGACTTCACACACCATCAGGCTGACAGGCAGCTCTCAAGCAAACTCAGATTTCTCAAAATATGCTTAATGCCGTTTGAGTGCATTGTCCTGAAATGCAGCTTGGTGAGCATCCCACACAAACGAAGGCTCCACAGGCGGGTTTCACCTGCCACCAACTCCACATTCAGAAACCAATTCAGCGCCAAAGCCGTTTTCAGCTAGCCCTAAATACAAAGGCACTAGACGCAAATGTTGCTGTAAGAGCTAATTCCATCAAGCAACACTGCATGTTGCTGAATTACATATTGGAGAAGAATCAGCCGAATGGTTCTTGTGGCAGCACAACTCCATTTGGCTCACTGACTTCACACACCATCAGGCTGACAGGCAGCTCTCAAGCAAACTACGAGTTCAAACACTATGCTTAATGCCGTTTGAGTGCATTGTCCTGAAATGCAGCTTGGTGAGCATCCCACACAAACGAAGGCTCCACAGGCGGGTTTCACATGGCACGAACCTCACTTTCAGAAACCACTTCAGGGCCAAAGCCGTTTTCAGCTAGCCCTAAATACAAAGGCGCTAGACGCAAATGTTGCTGTAAGAGCTAATTCCATCAAGCAACACTGCATGTTGCTGAATTGCATATTGAAGAAGAATCAGCCGAGTGGTTCTTGTGGCAGCACAACTTCATTTGGCTCACTGACTTCCCACACCATCAGGCTGACAGGCAGCTCTAAAGTAAACTCAGATTTTGCACAGTATGCTTAATGCCGTTTGAGTGCATTGTCCTGAAATGCAGCTTGGTGAGCATCCCACACAAACGAAGGCTACACAGTCAGTTTTCACATGCCACCAACTCCACATTCAGAAACCACTTCAGGGCCAAAGCCGTTTTCAGCTAGCCCTAAATACAAAGGCGCTAGACGCAAATGTTGCTGTAAGAGCTAATTCCATCAAGCAACACTGCATGTTGCTGAATTGCATATTGAAGAAGAATCAGCAGAGTGGTTCTTGTGATAGCACAACTCCATTTGGCTCACTGACTTCCCACACCATCAGGCTGACAGGCAGCTCTCAAGTAAACTCAGATTTTGCACAGTATGCTTAATGCCACTTGAGTGCATTGTCCTGAATTGCAGCTTGGTGAGCATCTCACACAAACGAAGGCTCCACAGCCGGGATTCACATGCCACCAATTGCACATTCAGAAACCACTTCAGCGCCAAAGCCGTTTTCAGCTAGCCCTAAATGCAAAGGCGCTAGACGCAAATGTTGCTGTAAGAGCTAATTCCATCAAGCAACACTGCATGTTGCTGAATTGCATATTGAAGAAGAATCAGCCGAGTGGTTCTTGTGGCAGCACAACTCCATTTGGCTCACTGACTTCACACACCATCAGGCTGACAGGCAGCTCTCAAGCAAACTCAGATTTCGCAAAGTATGCTTAATGCCGTTTGAGTGCATTGTCCTGAAATGCAGCTTGGTGAGCATCCCACACAAACGAAGGCTCCACAGCCGGGTTTCACATGCCACCAACTCCACATTCAGAAACCACTTCAGCGCCAAAGCCGTTTTCAGCTAGCCCTAAATACAAAGGCGCTAGACACAAATGTTGCTGTAAGAGCTAATTCCGTCAAGCAACACTGCATGTTGCTGAATTGCATATTGAAGAAGAATCAGCCGAGTGGTTCTTGTGGCAGCACAACTCCATTTGGCTCACTGACTTCACACACCATCAGGCTGTCAGGCAGCTCTCAAGCAAACTCAGATTTCTCAAAGTATGCTTCATGCCGTTTGAGTGCATTGTCCTGAAATGCAGCTTGGTGAGCATCCCACACAAACGAAGGCTCCACAGGCGGGTTTCACATGGCACGAACCTCACTTTCAGAAACCACTTCAGGGCCAAAGCCGTTTTCAGCTAGCCCTAAATACAAAGGCGCTAGACGCAAATGTTGCTGTAAGAGCTAATTCCATCAAGCAACACTGCATGTTGCTGAATTGCATATTGAAGAAGAATCAGCCGAGTGGTTCTTGTGATAGCACAACTCCATTTGGCTCACTGACTTCCCACACCATCAGGCTGACAGGCAGCTCTAAAGTAAACTCAGATTTTGCACAGTATGCTTAATGCCGTTTGAGTGCATTGTCCTGAAATGCAGCTTGGTGAGCATCCCACACAAACGAAGGCTACACAGTCAGTTTTCACATGCCACCAACTCCACATTCAGAAACCACTTCAGGGCCAAAGCCGTTTTCAGCTAGCCCTAAATACAAAGGCGCTAGACGCAAATGTTGCTGTAAGAGCTAATTCCATCAAGCAACACTGCATGTTGCTGAATTGCATATTGAAGAAGAATCAGCAGAGTGGTTCTTGTGATAGCACAACTCCATTTGGCTCACTGACTTCCCACACCATCAGGCTGACAGGCAGCTCTCAAGTAACTCAGATTTCGCAAAGTATGCCTAATGCCACTTTAGTGCATTGTCCTGAATTGCAGCTTGGTGAGCATCTCACACAAACGAAGGCTCCACAGGCGGGATTCACATGCCACCAATTGCACATTCAGAAACCACTTCAGCGCCAAAGCCGTTTTCAGCTAGCCCTAAATGCAAAGGCGCTAGACGCAAATGTTGCTGTAAGAGCTAATTCCATCAAGCAACACTGCATGTTGCTGAATTGCATATTGAAGAAGAATCAGCCGAGTGGTTCTTGTGGCAGCACAACTCCATTTGGCTCACTGACTTCACACACCATCAGGCTGACAGGCAGCTCTCAAGCAAACTCAGATTTCGCACACTATGCTTAATGCTGTTTGAGTGCATTGTCCTGAAATGCAGCTTGGTGAGCATCCCACACAAACGAAGGCTCCACAGCCGGGTTTCACATGCCACCAACTCCACATTCAGAAACCACTTCAGCGCCAAAGCCGTTTTCAGCTAGCCCTAAATACAAAGGCTCTAGACGCAAATGTTGCTGAGAGCTAACTCCATCAAGCAACACAGTATGTTGCTGAATTGCATATTGAAGAAGAATCAGCCGAGTGGTTCTTGTGGCAGCACAACTCCATTTGGCTCACTGACTTCACACACCATCAGGCTGTCAGGCAGCTCTCAAGCAAACTAAGATTTCGCACACTATGCTTAATGCCGTTTGAGTGCATTGTCCTGAAATGCAGCTTGGTGAGCATCCCACACAAACGAAGGCTACACAGTCAGTTTTCACATGCCACCAACTCCACATTCAGAAACCAATTCAGCGCCAAAGCCGTTTTCAGTTAGCCCTAAATACAAAGGCGCTAGACGCAAATGTTGCTGTAAGAGCTAATTCCATCAAGCAACACTGCATGTTGCTGAATTGCATATTGAAGAAGAATCAGCCGAGTGGTTCTTGTGGCAGCACAACTCCATTTGGCTCACTGACTTCACACACCATCAGGCTGACAGGCAGCTCTCAAGCAAACTCAGATTTCTCAAAGTATGCTTAATGCCGTTTGAGTGCATTGTCCTGAAATGCAGCTTGGTGAGCATCCCACACAAACGAAGGCTCCACAGGCGGGTTTCACATGCCACGAACCTCACTTTCAGAAACCACTTCAGGGCCAAAGCCGTTTTCAGCTAGCCCTAAATACAAAGGCGCTAGACGCAAATGTTGCTGTAAGAGCTAATTCCATCAAGCAACACTGCATGTTGCTGAATTGCATATTGAAGAAGAATCAGCAGAGTGGTTCTTGTGATAGCACAACTCCATTTGGCTCACTGACTTCCCACACCATCAGGCTGACAGGCAGCTCTCAAGTAAACTCAGATTTTGCACAGTATGCTTAATGCCACTTGAGTGCATTGTCCTGAATTGCAGCTTGGTGAGCATCTCACACAAACGAAGGCTCCACAGCCGGGATTCACATGCCACCAATTGCACATTCAGAAACCACTTCAGCGCCAAAGCCGTTTTCAGCTAGCCCTAAATGCAAAGGCGCTAGACGCAAATGTTGCTGTAAGAGCTAATTCCATCAAGCAACACTGCATGTTGCTGAATTGCATATTGAAGAAGAATCAGCCGAGTGGTTCTTGTGGCAGCACAACTCCATTTGGCTCACTGACTTCACACACCATCAGGCTGACAGGCAGCTCTCAAGCAAACTACGAGTTCACATACTATGCTTAATGCCGTTTGAGTGCATTGTCCTGAAATGCAGCTTGGTGAGCATCCCACACAAACGAAGGCTCCACAGCCGGGATTCACATGCCACCAACTCCACATTCAGAAACTACTTCAGCGCCAAAGCCGTTTTCAGCTAGCCCTAAATACAAAGAGTCTAAACGCAAATGTTGCTGCAAGAGCTAATTCCATCAAGCAACACTGCATGTTGCTGAATTGCATATTGAAGAAGAATCAGCCGAGTGGTTCTTGTGGCAGCACATCTCCATTTGGCTCACTGACTTCACACACCATCAGGCTGACAGGCAGCTCTCAAGCAAACTCAGATTTCACAATGTATGCTTAATGCCATTTGAGTGTATTGTCCTGAAATGCAGCTTGATGAGCATCCCACACAAACGAAGGCTCCACAGCCGGGTTTCACATGCCATCAACTCCACATTCAGAAACCACTTCAGCGCCAAAGCCGTTTTCAGCTAGCTCTAAATACAAAGGCTCTAGACGCAAATGTTGCTGTAAGAGCTAATTCCATCAAGCAACACTGCATGTTGCTGAATTGCATATTGAAGAAGAATCAGCCGAGTGGTTCTTGTGGCAGCACAACTCCATTTGGTTCACTGACTTCACACACCATCAGGCTGACAGGCAGCTCTCAAGCAAACTCAGATTTCGCAAAGTATGCTTAATGCCATTTGAGTGCATTGTCCTGAAATGCAGCTTGGTGAGCATCCCACACAAACGAAGGCTCCACAGCCGGGTTTCACATGCCACCAACTCCACATTCAGAAACCACTTCAGCGCCAAAGCCGTTTTCAGCTAGCCCTAAATACAAAGGCGCTAGACGCAAATGTTGCTGTAAGAGCTAATTCCATCAAGCAACACTGCATGTTGCTGAATTGCATATTGAAGAAGAATCAGCCGAGTGGTTCTTGTGATAGCACAACTCCATTTGGCTCACTGACTTCACACACCATCAGGCTGACAGGCAGCTCTCAAGCAAACTCAGATTTCTCAAAGTATGCTTAATGCCGTTTGAGTGCATTGTCCTGAAATGCAGCTTGGTGAGCATCCCACACAAACGAAGGCTCCACAGGCGGGTTTCACATGCCACGAACCTCACTTTCAGAAACCACTTCAGGGCCAAAGCCATTTTCAGCTAGCCCTAAATACAAAGGCGCTAGACGCAAATGTTGCTGTAAGAGCTAATTCCATCAAGCAACACTGCATGTTGCTGAATTGCATATTGAAGAAGAATCAGCCGAGTGGTTCTTGTGGCAGCACAACTCCATTTGGCTCACTGACTTCACACACCATCAGGCTGACAGGCAGCTCTCAAGCAAACTCAGATTTTGCACAGTATGCTTAATGCCACTTGAGTGCATTGTCCTGAAATGCAGCTTGGTGAGCATCCCACACAAACGAAGGCTCCACAGCCGGAATTCACATGCCACCAATTGCACATTCAGAAACCACTTCAGCGCCAAAGCCGTTTTCAGCTAGCCCTAAATGCAAAGGCGCTAGACGCAAATGTTGCTGTAAGAGCTAATTCTGTCATGCAACACTGCATGTTGCTGAATTGCATATTGAAGAAGAATCAGCCGAGTGGTTCTTGTGGCAGCACAACTCCATTTGGCTCACTGACTTCACACCATCATCAGGCTGACAGGCAGCTATCAAGTATACTCAGATTTCGCACACTATGCTTAATGCCATTTGAGTGCATTGTCCTGAAATGCAGCTTGGTGAGCATCCCACACAAACGAAGGCTACACAGTCAGTTTTCACATGCCACCAACTCCACATTCAGAAACCAATTCAGCGCCAAAGCCGTTTTCAGCTAGCCCTAAATACAAAGGCGCTAGACGCAAATGTTGCTGTAAGAGCTAATTCCATCAAGCAACACTGCATTTTGCTGAATTGCATATTGAAGAAGAATCAGCCGAGTGGTTCTTGTGGCAGCACAACTCCATTTGGCTCACTGACTTCACACACCATCAGGCTGACAGGCAGCTCTCAAGCAAACTCCGATTTCGCAAAGTATGCTTAATGCCGTTTGAGTGCATTGTCCTGAAATGCAGCTTGGTGAGCATCCCACACAAACGAAGGCTCCACAGCCGGGTTTCACATGCCACCAACTCCACATTCAGAAACCACTTCAGCGCCAAAGCCGTTTTCAGCTAGCCCTAAATGCAAAGGCGCTAGACACAAATGTTGCTGTAAGAGCTAATTCCGTCAAGCAACACTGCATGTTGCTGAATTGCATATTGAAGAAGAATCAGCCGAGTGGTTCTTGTGGCAGCACAACTCCATTTGGCTCACTGACTTCACACACCATCAGGCTGTCAGGCAGCTCTCAAGCAAACTAAGATTTCGCACACTATGCTTAATGCCGTTTGAGTGCATTGTCCTAAAATGCAGCTTGGTGAGCATCCCACACAAACGAAGGCTACACAGTCAGTTTTCACATGCCACCAACTCCACATTCAGAAACCAATTCAGCGCCAAAGCCGTTTTCAGTTAGCCCTAAATACAAAGGCGCTAGACGCAAATGTTGCTGTAAGAGCTAATTCCATCAAGCAACACTGCATGTTGCTGAATTGCATATTGAAGAAGAATCAGCCGAGTGGTTCTTGTGGCAGCACAACTCCATTTGGCTCACTGACTTCACACACCATCAGGCTGACAGGCAGCTCTCAAGCAAACTCAGATTTCTCAAAGTATGCTTAATGCCGTTTGAGTGCATTGTCCTGAAATGCAGCTTGGTGAGCATCCCACACAAACGAAGGCTCCACAGGCGGGTTTCACATGCCACGAACCTCACTTTCAGAAACCACTTCAGGGCCAAAGCCGTTTTCAGCTAGCCCTAAATACAAAGGCGCTAGACGCAAATGTTGCTGTAAGAGCTAATTCCATCAAGCAACACTGCATGTTGCTGAATTGCATATTGAAGAAGAATCAGCAGAGTGGTTCTTGTGATAGCACAACTCCATTTGGCTCACTGACTTCCCACACCATCAGGCTGACAGGCAGCTCTCAAGTAAACTCAGATTTTGCACAGTATGCTTAATGCCACTTGAGTGCATTGTCCTGAATTGCAGCTTGGTGAGCATCTCACACAAACGAAGGCTCCACAGCCGGGATTCACATGCCACCAATTGCACATTCAGAAACCACTTTAGCGCCAAAGCCGTTTTCAGCTAGCCCTAAATGCAAAGGCGCTAGACGCAAATGTTGCTGTAAGAGCTAATTCCATCAAGCAACACTGCATGTTGCTGAATTGCATATTGAAGAAGAATCAGCCGAGTGGTTCTTGTGGCAGCACAACTCCATTTGGCTCACTGACTTCACACACCATCAGGCTGACAGGCAGCTCTCAAGCAAACTACGAGTTCACATACTATGCTTAATGCCGTTTGAGTGCATTGTCCTGAAATGCAGCTTGGTGAGCATCCCACACAAACGAAGGCTCCACAGCCGGGATTCACATGCCACCAACTCCACATTCAGAAACTACTTCAGCGCCAAAGCCGTTTTCAGCTAGCCCTAAATACAAAGAGTCTAAACGCAAATGTTGCTGCAAGAGCTAATTCCATCAAGCAACACTGCATGTTGCTGAATTGCATATTGAAGAAGAATCAGCCGAGTGGTTCTTGTGGCAGCACATCTCCATTTGGCTCACTGACTTCACACACCATCAGGCTGACAGGCAGCTCTCAAGCATACTCAGATTTCTCAAAGTATGCTTAATGCCATTTGAGTGTATTGTCCTGAAATGCAGCTTGATGAGCATCCCACACAAACGAAGGCTCCACAGCCGGGTTTCACATGCCATCAACTCCACATTCAGAAACCACTTCAGCGCCAAAGCCGTTTTCAGCTAGCTCTAAATACAAAGGCTCTAGACGCAAATGTTGCTGTAAGAGCTAATTCCATCAAGCAACACTGCATGTTGCTGAATTGCATATTGAAGAAGAATCAGCCGAGTGGTTCTTGTGGCAGCACAACTCCATTTGGTTCACTGACTTCACACACCATCAGGCTGACAGGCAGCTCTCAAGCAAACTCAGATTTCGCAAAGTATGCTTAATGCCATTTGAGTGCATTGTCCTGAAATGCAGCTTGGTGAGCATCCCACACAAACGAAGGCTCCACAGCCGGGTTTCACATGCCACCAACTCCACATTCAGAAACCACTTCAGCGCCAAAGCCGTTTTCAGCTAGCCCTAAATACAAAGGCGCTAGACGCAAATGTTGCTGTAAGAGCTAATTCCATCAAGCAACACTGCATGTTGCTGAATTGCATATTGAAGAAGAATCAGCCGAGTGGTTCTTGTGATAGCACAACTCCATTTGGCTCACTGACTTCACACACCATCAGGCTGACAGGCAGCTCTCAAGCAAACTCAGATTTCTCAAAGTATGCTTAATGCCGTTTGAGTGCATTGTCCTGAAATGCAGCTTGGTGAGCATCCCACACAAACGAAGGCTCCACAGGCGGGTTTCACATGCCACGAACCTCACTTTCAGAAACCACTTCAGGGCCAAAGCCATTTTCAGCTAGCCCTAAATACAAAGGCGCTAGACGCAAATGTTGCTGTAAGAGCTAATTCCATCAAGCAACACTGCATGTTGCTGAATTGCATATTGAAGAAGAATCAGCCGAGTGGTTCTTGTGGCAGCACAACTCCATTTGGCTCACTGACTTCACACACCATCAGGCTGACAGGCAGCTCTCAAGCAAACTCAGATTTTGCACAGTATGCTTAATGCCACTTGAGTGCATTGTCCTGAAATGCAGCTTGGTGAGCATCCCACACAAACGAAGGCTCCACAGCCGGAATTCACATGCCACCAATTGCACATTCAGAAACCACTTCAGCGCCAAAGCCGTTTTCAGCTAGCCCTAAATGCAAAGGCGCTAGACGCAAATGTTGCTGTAAGAGCTAATTCTGTCATGCAACACTGCATGTTGCTGAATTGCATATTGAAGAAGAATCAGCCGAGTGGTTCTTGTGGCAGCACAACTCCATTTGGCTCACTGACTTCACACCATCATCAGGCTGACAGGCAGCTATCAAGTATACTCAGATTTCGCACACTATGCTTAATGCCATTTGAGTGCATTGTCCTGAAATGCAGCTTGGTGAGCATCCCACACAAACGAAGGCTACACAGTCAGTTTTCACATGCCACCAACTCCACATTCAGAAACCAATTCAGCGCCAAAGCCGTTTTCAGCTAGCCCTAAATACAAAGGCGCTAGACGCAAATGTTGCTGTAAGAGCTAATTCCATCAAGCAACACTGCATTTTGCTGAATTGCATATTGAAGAAGAATCAGCCGAGTGGTTCTTGTGGCAGCACAACTCCATTTGGCTCACTGACTTCACACACCATCAGGCTGACAGGCAGCTCTCAAGCAAACTCCGATTTCGCAAAGTATGCTTAATGCCGTTTGAGGGCATTGTCCTGAAATGCAGCTTGGTGAGCATCCCACACAAACGAAGGCTCCACAGCCGGGTTTCACATGCCACCAACTCCACATTCAGAAACCACTTCAGCGCCAAAGCCGTTTTCAGCTAGCCCTAAATGCAAAGGCGCTAGACACAAATGTTGCTGTAAGAGCTAATTCCGTCAAGCAACACTGCATGTTGCTGAATTGCATATTGAAGAAGAATCAGCCGAGTGGTTCTTGTGGCAGCACAACTCCATTTGGCTCACTGACTTCACACACCATCAGGCTGACAGGCAGCTCTCAAGCAAACTCAGATTTCGCAAAGTATGCTTCATGCCGTTTGAGTGCATTGTCCTGAAATGCAGCTTGGTGAGCATCCCACACAAACGAAGGCTCCACAGGCGGGTTTCACCTGCCACCAACTCCACATTCAGAAACCACTTCAGCGCCAAAGCCGTTTTCAGCTAGCCCTAAATACAAAGGCGCTAGACGCAAATGTTGCTGTAAGAGCTAATTCCATCAAGCAACACTGCATGTTGCTGAATTACATATTGGAGAAGAATCAGCCGAATGGTTCTTGTGGCAGCACAACTCCATTTGGCTCACTGACTTCACACACCATCAGGCTGACAGGCAGCTCTCAAGCAAACTACGAGTTCAAACACTATGCTTAATGCCGTTTGAGTGCATTGTCCTGAAATGCAGCTTGATGAGCATCCCACACAAACGAAGTCTCCACAGGCGGGTTTCACATGCCACGAACCTCACTTTCAGAAACCACTTCAGGGCCAAAGCCGTTTTCAGCTAGCCCTAAATACAAAGGCGCTAGACGCAAATGTTGCTGTAAGAGCTAATTCCATCAAGCAACACTGCATGTTGCTGAATTGCATATTGAAGAAGAATCAGCCGAGTGGTTCTTGTGGCAGCACAACTCCATTTGGCTCACTGACTTCACACACCATCAGGCTGACAGGCAGCTCTCAAGTAAACTCAGATTTTGCACAGTATGCTTAATGCCACTTGAGTGCATTGTCCTGAATTGCAGCTTGGTGAGCATCTCACACAAACGAAGGCTACACAGCCGGAATTCACATGCCACCAATTGCACATTCAGAAACCACTTCAGCGCCAAAGCCGTTTTCAGCTAGCCCTAAATGCAAAGGCGCTAGACGCAAATGTTGCTGTAAGAGCTAATTCTGTCATGCAACACTGCATGTTGCTGAATTGCATATTGAAGAAGAATCAGCCGAGTGGTTCTTGTGGCAGCGCAACTCCATTTGGCTCACTGACTTCACACATCATCAGGCTGACAGGCAGCTATCAAGTATACTCAGATTTCGCAAAGTATGCTTCATGCCGTTTGAGTGCATTGTCCTGAAATGCAGCTTGGTGAGCATCCCACACAAACGAAGGCTACACAGTCAGTTTTCACATGCCACCAACTCCACATTCAGAAACTACTTCAGCGCCAAAGCCGTTTTCATCTAGCCCTAAATACAAAGGCGCTAGACGCAAATGTTGCTGTAAGAGCTAATTCCATCAAGCAACACTGCATGTTGCTGAATTGCATATTGAAGAAGAATCAGCCGAGTGGTTCTTGTGGCAGCACAACTCCATTTGGCTCACTGACTTCACACACCATCAGGCTGACAGGCAGCTCTCAAGCAAACTCAGATTTCGCAAAGTATGCTTAACGCCGTTTGAGTGCATTGTCCTGAAATGCAGCTTGGTGAGCATCCCACACAAACGAAGGCTCCACAGCCGGGTTTCACATGCCACCAACTCCACATTCAGAAACCACTTCAGCGCCAAAGCCGTTTTCAGCTAGCCCTAAATACAAAGGCGCTAGACGCAAATGTTGCTGTAAGAGCTAATTCCATCAAGCAACACTGCATGTTGCTGAATTGCATATTGAAGAAGAATCAGCCGAGTGGTTCTTGTGGCAGCACAACTCCATTTGGCTCACTGACTTCACATCACCATCAGGCTGTCAGTCAGCTCTCAAGCAAACTCAGATTTCGCAAAGTATGCTTCATGCCGTTTGAGTGCATTGTCCTGAAATGCAGCTTGGTGAGCATCCCATACAAATGAAGGCTCCACAGGCGGGTTTCACATGCCACCAACTCCACATTCAGAAACCACTTCAGCGCCAAAGCCGTTTTCAGCTAGCCCTAAATACAAAGGCGCTAGACACAAATGTTGCTGTAAGAGCTAATTCCGTCAAGCAACACTGCATGTTGCTGAATTGCATATTGAAGAAGAATCAGCCGAGTGGTTCTCGTGGCAGCACAACTCCATTTGGCTTACTGACTTCACACACCATCAGGCTGACAGGCAGCTCTCAAGCAAACTACGAGTTCACACACTATGCTTCATGCCGTTTGAGTGCATTGTCCTGAAATGCAGCTTGGTGAGCATCCCACACAAACGAAGGCTCCACAGCCTGGTTTCACATGCCACCAACTCCACATTCAGAAACCACTTCAGCGCCAAAGCCGTTTTCAGCTAGCCCTAAATACAAAGGCGCTAGACGCAAATGTTGCTGTAAGAGCTAATTCCATCAAGCAACACTGCATGTTGCTGAATTGCATATTGAAGAAGAATCAGCCGAGTGGTTCTTGTGGCAGCACAACTCCATTTGGCTCACTGACTTCACACACCATCAGGCTGACAGGCAGCTCTCAAGCAAACTCCGATTTCGCAAAGTATGCTTAATGCCGTTTGAGTGCATTGTCCTGAAATGCAGCTTGGTGAGCATCCCACACAAACGAAGGCTCCACAGCCGGGTTTCACATGCCACCAACTCCACATTCAGAAACCACTTCAGCGCCAAAGCCGTTTTCAGCTAGCCCTAAATACAAAGGCGCTAGACACAAATGTTGCTGTAAGAGTTAATTCCGTCAAGCAACACTGCATGTTGCTGAATTGCATATTGAAGAAGAATCAGCCGAGTGGTTCTTGTGGCAGCACAACTCCATTTGGCTCACTGACTTCACACACCATCAGGCTGACAGGCAGCTCTCAAGCAAACTCAGATTTCGCAAAGTATGCTTCATGCCGTTTGAGTGCATTGTCCTGAAATGCAGCTTGGTGAGCATCCCACACAAACGAAGGCTCCACAGGCGGGTTTCACCTGCCACCAACTCCACATTCAGAAACCACTTCAGCGCCAAAGCCGTTTTCAGCTAGCCCTAAATACAAAGGCGCTAGACGCAAATGTTGCTGTAAGAGCTAATTCCATCAAGCAACACTGCATGTTGCTGAATTACATATTGGAGAAGAATCAGCCGAATGGTTCTTGTGGCAGCACAACTCCATTTGGCTCACTGACTTCACACACCATCAGGCTGACAGGCAGCTCTCAAGCAAACTACGAGTTCAAACACTATGCTTAATGCCGTTTGAGTGCATTGTCCTGAAATGCAGCTTGATGAGCATCCCACACAAACGAAGGCTCCACAGGCGGGTTTCACATGCCACGAACCTCACTTTCAGAAACCACTTCAGGGCCAAAGCCGTTTTCAGCTAGCCCTAAATACAAAGGCGCTAGACGCAAATGTTGCTGTAAGAGCTAATTCCATCAAGCAACACTGCATGTTGCTGAATTGCATATTGAAGAAGAATCAGCCGAGTGGTTCTTGTGATAGGACAACTCCATTTGGCTCACTGACTTCCCACACCATCAGGCTGACAGGCAGCTCTCAAGTAAACTCAGATTTTGCACAGTATGCTTAATGCCACTTGAGTGCATTGTCCTGAATTGCAGCTTGGTGAGCATCTCACACAAACGAAGGCTACACAGCCGGAATTCACATGCCACCAATTGCACATTCAGAAACCACTTCAGCGCCAAAGCCGTTTTCAGCTAGCCCTAAATGCAAAGGCGCTAGACGCAAATGTTGCTGTAAGAGCTAATTCTGTCATGCAACACTGCATGTTGCTGAATTGCATATTGAAGAAGAATCAGCCGAGTGGTTCTTGTGGCAGCACAACTCCATTTGGCTCACTGACTTCACACATCATCAGGCTGACAGGCAGCTATCAAGTATACTCAGATTTCGCAAAGTATGCTTCATGCCGTTTGAGTGCATTGTCCTGAAATGCAGCTTGGTGAGCATCCCACACAAACGAAGGCTACACAGTCAGTTTTCACATGCCACCAACTCCACATTCAGAAACTACTTCAGCGCCAAAGCCGTTTTCATCTAGCCCTAAATACAAAGGCGCTAGACGCAAATGTTGCTGTAAGAGCTAATTCCATCAAGCAACACTGCATGTTGCTGAATTGCATATTGAAGAAGAATCAGCCGAGTGGTTCTTGTGGCAGCACAACTCCATTTGGCTCACTGACTTCATACACCATCAGCCTGACAAGCAGATCTCAAGCAAACTCAGATTTCGCAAAGTATGCTTCATGCCGTTTGAGTGCCTTGTCTTGAAATGCAGCCTGGTGAGCATCCCACACAAACGAAGGCTCCACAGGCGGGTTTCACATGCCACCAACTCCACATTCAGAAACCACTTCAGCACCAAAGCCGTTTTCAGCTAGCCCTAAATACAAAGGCGCTAGACGCAAATGTTGCTGTAAGAGCTAATTCCATCAAGCAACACTGCATGTTGCTGAATTGCATATTGAAGAAGAATCAGCCGAGTGGTTCTTGTGGCAGCACAACTCCATTTGGCTCACTGACTTCACACACCATCAGGCTGACAGGCAGCTCTCAAGCAAACTCAGATTTCGCAAAGTATGCTTCAGGCCGTTTGAGTGCATTGTCCTGAAATGCAGCTTGGTGAGCATCCCACACAAACGAAGGCTCCACAGCCGGGTTTCACATGCCACCAACTCCACATTCAGATACCACTTCAGCGCCAAAGCCATTTTCAGCAAGCCCTAAATTCAAAAACGCTGGACACAAATGTTGCTGTAAGAGCTAATTGCATCAAGCAACACTGCATGTTGCTGAATTGCATATTGAAGAAGAATCAGCCGTGTGGTTCTTGTGATAGCACAACTCAATTTGGTTCACTGACTTCACACACCATCAGGCTGACAGGCAGCTCTCAAGCAAACTCAGATTTCGCACACTATGATTAATGCCGTTTGAGTGCATTGTCCTGAAATGCAGCTTGGTGAGCATCCCACACAAACGAAGGCTCCACAGCTGGGTTTCACATGCCACCAACTCCACATTCAGAAACTACTTCAGCGCCAAAGCAGTTTTCAGCTTGCCCTAAATACAAAGGCCCTAGACACAAATGTTGCTGTAAGAGCTAATTCCATCAAGCAACACTGCATGTTGCTGAATTGCATATTGAAGAAGAATCAGCTGTGTGGTTCTTGTGATAGCACAACTCCATTTGGCTCACTGATTTCACACACCATCAGGCTGACAGGCAGCTCTCAAGTAAACTCCGATTTCGCACACTATGCTTAATGCCGCTTGAGTGCATTGTCCTGAAATGCAGCTTGGTGAGCATCCCACACAAACGAAGGCTCCACAGGCGGGATTCACATGCCACAAATTGCACATTCAGAAACTACTTCAGCGCCAAAGCCGTTTTCAGCTAGCCCTAAGTACAAAGGCGCAAGATGCAAATGTTGCTGTAAGAGCTAATTCCGTCAAGCAACACTGCATGTTGCTGAATTGCATATTGAAGAAGAATCAGCCGAGTGGTTCTTGTGGCATCACAACTCCATTTGGCTCACTGACTTCACACACCATCAGGCTGACAGGCAGCTCTCAAGCATACTCAGATTTCTCAAAGTATGCTTAATGCCGTTTGAGTGCATTGTCCTGAAATGCAGCTTGGTGAGCATCCCAGACAAACGAAGGCTCCACAGCTGAGTTTCACATGCCACCAACTCCACATTCAGAAACCACTTCAGCGCCAAAGACATTTTCAGCTAGCCCTAAATACAAAGGCGCTAGACGCAAATGTTGCTGTAAGAGCTAATTCCATCAAGCAACACTGTTTGTTGCTGAATTGCATATTGAAGAAGAATCAGCCGAGTGGTTCTTGTGGCAGCACAACTCCATTTGGCTCACTGACTTCACACACCATCAGGCTGACAGGCAGCTCTCAAGCAAACTACGAGTTCACACAGTATGCTTAATGCCGTTTGAGTGCATTGTCCTGAAATGCAGCTTGGTGAGCATCCCACACAAACGAAGGCTCCACAGGCGGGATTCACATGCCAACAACTCCACATTCAGAAACTACTTCAGCGCCAAAGCAGTTTTCAGCTAGCTCTAAATACAATGGGTCTAAACGCAAATGTTGCTGTAAGAGCTAATTCCATCAAGCAACACTGCATGTTGCTGAATTGCATATTGAAGAAGAATCAGCCGAGTGGTTCTTGTGGCAGCACAACTCCATTTGGCTGACTGACTTCACACACCATCAGGCTGACAGGCAGCTCTCAAGCAAACTACGAGTTCACACACTATGCTTAATGCCGTTTGAGTGCATTGTCCTGAAATGCAGCTTGGTGAGCATCCCACACAAACGAAGGCTCCACAGCCGGGTTTCACATGCCACCAACTCCACATTCAGATACCACTTCAGCGCCAAAGCCATTTTCAGCAAGCCCTAAATTCAAAGGCGCTGGACACAAATGTTGCTATAAGAGCTAATTGCATCAAGCAACACTGCATGTTGCTGAATTGCATATTGAAGAAGAATCAGCCGAGTGGTTCTTGTGGCAGCACAACTCCATTTGGCTCACTGACTTCACACACCATCAGGCTGACAGGCAGCTATCAAGTATACTCAGATTTCGCAAAGTATGCTTCATGCCGTTTGAGTGCATTGTCCTGAAATGCAGCTTGGTGAGCATCCCACACAAACGAAGGCTACACAGTCAGTTTTCACATGCCACCAACTCCACATTCAGAAACTACTTCAGCGCCAAAGCCGTTTTCATCTAGCCCTAAATACAAAGGCGCTAGACGCAAATGTTGCTGTAAGAGCTAATTCCATCAAGCAACACTGCATGTTGCTGAATTGCATATTGAAGAAGAATCAGCCGAGTGGTTCTTGTGGCAGCACAACTCCATTTGGCTCACTGACTTCACACACCATCAGGCTGACAGGCAGCTCTCAAGCAAACTCAGATTTCGCAAAGTATGCTTAACGCCGTTTGAGTGCATTGTCCTGAAATGCAGCTTGGTGAGCATCCCACACAAACGAAGGCTCCACAGCCGGGTTTCACATGCCACCAACTCCACATTCAG
This sequence comes from Ochotona princeps, assembly GCF_030435755.1. Taxonomy (NCBI): domain Eukaryota; kingdom Metazoa; phylum Chordata; class Mammalia; order Lagomorpha; family Ochotonidae; genus Ochotona; species Ochotona princeps. Next base: position 189,297 of record NW_026697297.1, on the reverse strand, counting down.
AAACCACTTCAGCGCCAAAGCCGTTTTCAGCTAGCCCTAAATACAAAGGCGCTAGACGCAAATGTTGCTGTAAGAGCTAATTCCATCAAGCAACACTGCATGTTGCTGAATTGCATATTGAAGAAGAATCAGCCGAGTGGTTCTTGTGGCAGCACAACTCCATTTGGCTCACTGACTTCACATCACCATCAGGCTGTCAGTCAGCTCTCAAGCAAACTCAGATTTCGCAAAGTATGCTTCATGCCGTTTGAGTGCCTTGTCTTGAAATGCAGCCTGGTGAGCATCCCACACAAACGAAGGCTCCACAGGCGGGTTTCACATGCCACCAACTCCACATTCAGAAACCACTTCAGCGCCAAAGCCGTTTTCAGCTAGCCCTAAATACAAAGGCGCTAGACGCAAACGTTGCTGTAAGAGCTAATTCCATCAAGCAACACTGCATGTTGCTGAATTGCATATTGAAGAAGAATCAGCCGAGTGGTTCTTGTGGCAGCACAACTCCATTTGGCTCACTGACTTCACACACCATCAGGCTGACAGGCAGCTCTCAAGCAAACTACGAGTTCACACACTATGCTTAATGCCGTTTGAGTGCATTGTCCTGAAATGCAGCTTGGTGAGCATCCCACACAAACGAAGGCTCCACAGCCGGGTTTCACATGCCACCAACTCCACATTCAGATACCACTTCAGCGCCAAAGCCATTTTCAGCTAGCCCTACATACACAGGCCCTAGACGCAAATGTTGCTGTAAGAGCTAATTGCATCAAGCAACACTGCATGTTGCTGAATTGCATATTGAAGAAGAATCAGCCGTGTGGTTCTTGTGATAGCACAACTCAATTTGGTTCACTGACTTCACACACCATCAGGCTGACAGGCAGCTCTCAAGCAAACTCAGATTTCGCACACTATGCTTAATGCCGTTTGAGTGCATTGTCCTGAAATGCAGCTTGGTGAGCATCCCACACAAACGAAGGCTCCACAGCAGGGTTTCACATGCCACCAACTCCACATTCAGAAACTACTTCAGCGCCAAAGCAGTTTTCAGCTTGCCCTAAATACAAAGGCCCTAGACACAAATGTTGCTGTAAGAGCTAATTCCATCAAGCAACACTGCATGTTGCTGAATTGCATATTGAAGAAGAATCAGCTGTGTGGTTCTTGTGATAGCACAACTCCATTTGGCTCACTGATTTCACACACCATCAGGCTGACAGGCAGCTCTCAAGTAAACTCCGATTTCGCACACTATGCTTAATGCCGCTTGAGTGCATTGTCCTGAAATGCAGCTTGGTGAGCATCCCACACAAACGAAGGCTCCACAGGCGGGATTCACATGCCACAAATTGCACATTCAGAAACTACTTCAGCGCCAAAGCCGTTTTCAGCTAGCCCTAAGTACAAAGGCGCTAGATGCAAATGTTGCTGTAAGAGCTAATTCCGTCAAGCAACACTGCATGTTGCTGAATTGCATATTGAAGAAGAATCAGCCGAGTGGTTCTTGTGGCATCACAACTCCATTTGGCTCACTGACTTCACACACCATCAGGCTGACAGGCAGCTCTCAAGCATACTCAGATTTCTCAAAGTATGCTTAATGCCGTTTGAGTGCATTGTCCTGAAATGCAGCTTGGTGAGCATCCCACACAAACGAAGGCTCCACAGCTGAGTTTCACATGCCACCAACTCCACATTCAGAAACCACTTCAGCGCCAAAGACATTTTCAGCTAGCCCTAAATACAAAGGTGCTAGACGCAAATGTTGCTGTAAGAGCTAATTCCATCAAGCAACACTGTTTGTTGCTGAATTGCATATTGAAGAAGAATCAGCCGAGTGGTTCTTGTGGCAGCACAACTCCATTTGGCTCACTGACTGCACACACCATCAGGCTGACAGGCAGCTCTCAAGCACACTACGAGTTCAAACACTATGCTTAATGCCGTTTGAGTGCATTGTCCTGAAATGCAGCTTGGTGAGCATCCCACACAAACGAAGGCTCCACAGCCGGGTTTCACATGCCACGAACCTCACTTTCAGAAACCACTTCAGCGCCAAAGCCGTTTTCAGCTAGCCCTAAATGCAAAGGCGCTAGACGCAAATGTTGCTGTAAGAGCTAATTCTGTCATGCAACACTGCATGTTGCTGAATTGCATATTGAAGAAGAATCAGCCGAGTGGTTCTTGTGGCAGCACAACTCCATTTGGCTCACTGACTTCACACATCATCAGGCTGTCAGGCAGCTATCAAGTATACTCAGATTTCGCACACTATGCTTAATGCCGTTTGAGTGCATTGTCCTGAAATGCAGCTTGGTGAGCATCCCACACAAACGAAGGCTCCACAGCTGGGTTTCACATGCCACCAACTCCACATTCAGAAACCAATTCAGCGCCAAAGCCGTTTTCAGCTAGCCCTAAATACAAAGGCGCTAGACGCAAATGTTGCTGTAAGAGCTAATTCCATCAAGCAACACTGCATGTTGCTGAATTGCATATTGAAGAAGAATCAGCCGAGTGGTTCTTGTGGCAGCACAACTCCATTTGGCTCACTGACTTCACACACCATCAGGCTGACAGGCAGCTCTCAAGCAAACTCAGATTTCGCACAGTATGCTTAATGCCGTTTGAGTGCATTGTCCTGAAATGCAGCTTGGTGAGCATCCCACACAAATGAAGGCTCCACAGGCAAGTTTCACATGCCAGCAGCTCCACATTCAGAAACCACTTCAGCGCCAAAGCCGTTTTCAGCTAGCCCTAAATACAAAGGCGCTAGACGCAAATGTTGCTGTAAGAGCTAATTCCGTCAAGCAACACTGCATGTTGCTGAATTGCATATTGAAGAAGAATCAGCCGAGTGGTTCTTGTGGCAGCACAACTCCATTTGGCTCACTGACGTCACACCACCATCAGGCTGTCAGGCAGCTCTCAAGCAAACTCAGATTTCGCAAAGTATGCTTCATGCCGTTTGAGTGCATTGTCCTGAAATGCAGCTTGGTGAGCATCCCACACAAACGAAGGCTCCACAGGCGGGATTCACCTGCCAGCAACTCCACATTCAGAAACCACTTCAGCGCCAAAGCCGTTTTCAGCAAGCCCTAAATTCAAAGGCGCTGGACACAAATGTTGCTGTAAGAGCTAATTCCGTCAAGCAACACTGCATGTTGCTGAATTGCATATTGAAGAAGAATCAGCCGAGTGGTTCTTGTGATAGCACAACTCCATTTGGTTCACTGACTTCACACACCATCAGGCTGACAGGCAGCTCTCAAGCAAACTCAGATTTCGCACACTATGCTTAATGCCGTTTGAGTGCATTGTCCTGAAATGCAGCTTGGTGAGCATCCCACACAAACGAAGGCTCCACAGCTGGGTTTCACATGCCACCAACTCCACATTCAGAAACTACTTCAGCGCCAAAGCAGTTTTCAGCTTGCCCTAAATACAAAGGCCCTAGACACAAATGTTGCTGTAAGAGCTAATTCCATCAAGCAACACTGCATGTTGCTGAATTGCATATTGAAGAAGAATCAGCTGTGTGGTTCTTGTGATAGCACAACTCCATTTGGCTCACTAATTTCACACACCATCAGGCTGACAGGCAGCTCTCAAGTAAACTCCGATTTCGCACACTATGCTTAATGCCGCTTGAGTGCATTGTCCTGAAATGCAGCTTGGTGAGCATCCCACACAAACGAAGGCTCCACAGGCGGGATTCACATGCCACAAATTGCACATTCAGAAACTACTTCAGCGCCAAAGCCGTTTTCAGCTAGCCCTAAGTACAAAGGCGCTAGATGCAAATGTTGCTGTAAGAGCTAATTCCGTCAAGCAACACTGCATGTTGCTGAATTGCATATTGAAGAAGAATCAGCCGAGTGGTTCTTGTGGCAGCACAACTCCATTTGGCTCACTGACTTCACACACCATCAGGCTGACAGGCAGCTCTCAAGCAAACTCAGATTTCGCAAAGTATGCTTAATGCCGTTTGAGTGCATTGTCCTGAAATGCAGCTTGGTGAGCATCCCACACAAACGAAGGCTCCACAGCTGAGTTTCACATGCCACCAGCTCCACATTCAGAAACCACTTCAGCGCCAAAGACATTTTCAGCTAGCCCTAAATACAAAGGCGCTAGACGCAAATGTTGCTGTAAGAGCTAATTCCATCAAGCAACACTGTTTGTTGCTGAATTGCATATTGAAGAAGAATCAGCCGAGTGGTTCTTGTGGCAGCACAACTCCATTTGGCTCACTGACTTCACACACCATCAGGCTGACAGGCAGCTCTCAAGCAAACTACGAGTTCACACAGTATGCTTAATGCCGTTTGAGTGCATTGTCCTGAAATGCAGCTTGGTGAGCATCCCACACAAACGAAGGCTCCACAGGCGGGATTCACATGCCAACAACTCCACATTCAGAAACTACTTCAGCGCCAAAGCAGTTTTCAGCTAGCTCTAAATACAATGGGTCTAAACGCAAATGTTGCTGTAAGAGCTAATTCCATCAAGCAACACTGCATGTTGCTGAATTGCATATTGAAGAAGAATCAGCCGAGTGGTTCTTGTGGCAGCACAACTCCATTTGGCTCACTGACTTCACACACCATCAGGCTGACAGGCAGCTCTCAAGCAAACTACGAGTTCAAACACTATGCTTAATGCCGTTTGAGTGCATTGTCCTGAAATGCAGCTTGGTGAGCATCCCACACAAACGAAGGCTCCACAGGCGGGTTTCACATGCCACGAACCTCACTTTCAGAAACCACTTCAGCGCCAAAGCCGTTTTCAGCTAGCCCTAAATGCAAAGGCGCTAGACGCAAATGTTGCTGTAAGAGCTAATTCTGTCATGCAACACTGCATGTTGCTGAATTGCATATTGAAGAAGAATCAGCCGAGTGGTTCTTGTGGCAGCACAACTCCATTTGGCTCACTGACTTCACACATCATCAGGCTGACAGGCAGCTATCAAGTATACTCAGATTTCGCACACTATGCTTAATGCCGTTTGAGTGCATTGTCCTGAAATGCAGCTTGGTGAGCATCCCACACAAACGAAGGCTCCACAGCCGGGTTTCACATGCCACCAACTCCACATTCAGAAACCACTTCAGCGCCAAAGCCGTTTTCAGCTAGCCCTAAATACAAAGGCGCTAGACGCAAATGTTGCTGTTAGAGCTAATTCCGTCAAGCAACACTGCATGTTGCTGAATTGCATATTGAAGAAGAATCAGCCGAGTGGTTCTTGTGGCAGCACAACTCCATTTGGCTCACTGACGTCACACCACCATCAGGCTGTCAGGCATCTCTCAAGCAAACTCAGATTTCGCAAAGTATGCTTCATGCCGTTTGAGTGCATTGTCCTGAAATGCAGCTTGGTGAGCATCCCACACAAACGAAGGCTCCACAGGCGGGATTCACCTGCCAGCAACTCCACATTCAGAAACCACTTCAGCGCCAAAGCCGTTTTCAGCTAGCCCTAAATACAAAGGCGCTAGACGCAAATGTTGCTGTAAGAGCTAATTCCGTCAAGCAACACTGCATGTTGCTGAATTGCATATTGAAGAAGAATCAGCCGAGTGGTTCTCGTGGCAGCACAACTCCATTTGGCTTACTGACTTCACACACCATCAGGCTGACAGGCAGCTCTCAAGCAAACTACGAGTTCAAACACTATGCTTCATGCCGTTTGAGTGCATTGTCCTGAAATGCAGCTTGGTGAGCATCCCACACAAACGAAGGCTCCACAGGCGGGTTTCACATGCCACCAACTCCACATTCAGAAACCACTTCAGCGCCAAAGCCGTTTTCAGCTAGCCCTACATACAAAGGCGCTAGACGCAAATGTTGCTGTAAGAGCTAATTCCATCAAGCAACACTGCATGTTGCTGAATTGCATATTGAAGAAGAATCAGCCGAGTGGTTCTTGTGGCAGCACAACTCCATTTGGCTCACTGACTTCATACACCATCAGCCTGACAAGCAGATCTCAAGCAAACTCAGATTTCGCAAAGTATGCTTAATGCCTTTTGAGTGCCTTGTCTTGAAATGCAGCCTGGTGAGCATCCCACACAAACGAAGGCTCCACAGCCGGGTTTCACATGCCACCAACTCCACATTCAGAAACCACTTCAGCGCCAAAGCCGTTTTCAGCTAGCCCTAAATACAAAGGCGCTAGACGCAAATGTTGCTGTAAGAGCTAATTCCATCAAGCAACACTGCATGTTGCTGAATTGCATATTGAAGAAGAATCAGCCGAGTGGTTCTTGTGGCAGCACAACTCCATTTGGCTCACTGACTTCACACACCATCAGGCTGACAGGCAGCTCTCAAGCAAACTCAGATTTCGCACAGTATGCTTAATGCCGTTTGAGTGCATTGTCCTGAAATGCAGCTTGGTGAGCATCCCACACAAACGAAGGCTCCACAGCCGGGTTTCACATGCCACCAACTCCACATTCAGAAACCACTTCAGCGCCAAAGCCGTTTTCAGCTAGCCCTAAATACAAAGGCGCTAGACGCAAATGTTGCTGTAAGAGCTAATTCCGTCAAGCAACACAGCATGTTGCTGAATTGCATATTGAAGAAGAATCAGCCGAGTGGTTCTTGTGGCAGCACAACTCCATTTGGCTCACTGACGTCACACCACCATCAGGCTGTCAGGCAGCTCTCAAGCAAACTCAGATTTCGCAAAGTATGCTTCATGCCGTTTGAGTGCATTGTCCTGAAATGCAGCTTGGTGAGCATCCCACACAAACGAAGGCTCCACAGGCGGGATTCACCTGCCAGCAACTCCACATTCAGAAACCACTTCAGCGCCAAAGCCGTTTTCAGCTAGCCCTAAATACAAAGGCGCTAGACGCAAATGTTGCTGTAAGAGCTAATTCCGTCAAGCAACACTGCATGTTGCTGAATTGCATATTGAAGAAGAATCAGCCGAGTGGTTCTCGTGGCAGCACAACTCCATTTGGCTTACTGACTTCACACACCATCAGGCTGACAGGCAGCTCTCAAGCAAACTACGAGTTCACACACTATGCTTCATGCCGTTTGAGTGCATTGTCCTGAAATGCAGCTTGGTGAGCATCCCACACAAACGAAGGCTCCACAGGCGGGTTTCACATGCCACCAACTCCACATTCAGAAACCACTTCAGCGCCAAAGCCGTTTTCAGCTAGCCCTACATACAAAGGCGCTAGACGCAAATGTTGCTGTAAGAGCTAATTCCATCAAGCAACACTGCATGTTGCTGAATTGCATATTGAAGAAGAATCAGCCGAGTGGTTCTTGTGGCAGCACAACTCCATTTGGCTCACTGACTTCATACACCATCAGCCTGACAAGCAGATCTCAAGCAAACTCAGATTTCGCAAAGTATGCTTAATGCCTTTTGAGTGCCTTGTCTTGAAATGCAGCCTGGTGAGCATCCCACACAAACGAAGGCTCCACAGCCGGGTTTCACATGCCACCAACTCCACATTCAGAAACCACTTCAGCGCCAAAGCCGTTTTCAGCTAGCCCTAAATACAAAGGCGCTAGACGCAAATGTTGCTGTAAGAGCTAATTCCATCAAGCAACACTGCATGTTGCTGAATTGCATATTGAAGAAGAATCAGCCGAGTGGTTCTTGTGGCAGCACAACTCCATTTGGCTCACTGACTTCACACACCATCAGGCTGACAGGCAGCTCTCAAGCAAACTCAGATTTCGCACAGTATGCTTAATGCCGTTTGAGTGCATTGTCCTGAAATGCAGCTTGGTGAGCATCCCACACAAACGAAGGCTCCACAGCCGGGTTTCACATGCCACCAACTCCACATTCAGAAACCACTTCAGCGCCAAAGCCGTTTTCAGCTAGCCCTAAATACAAAGGCGCTAGACGCAAATGTTGCTGTAAGAGCTAATTCCGTCAAGCAACACTGCATGTTGCTGAATTGCATATTGAAGAAGAATCAGCCGAGTGGTTCTTGTGGCAGCACAACTCCATTTGGCTCACTGACGTCACACCACCATCAGGCTGTCAGGCAGCTCTCAAGCAAACTCAGATTTCGCAAAGTATGCTTCATGCCGTTTGAGTGCATTGTCCTGAAATGCAGCTTGGTGAGCATCCCACACAAACGAAGGCTCCACAGGCGGGATTCACCTGCCAGCAACTCCACATTCAGAAACCACTTCAGCGCCAAAGCCGTTTTCAGCTAGCCCTAAATACAAAGGCGCTAGACGCAAATGTTGCTGTAAGAGCTAATTCCATCAAGCAACACTGCATGTTGCTGAATTGCATATTGAAGAAGAATCAGCCGAGTGGTTCTCGTGGCAGCACAACTCCATTTGGCTTACTGACTTCACACACCATCAGGCTGACAGGCAGCTCTCAAGCAAACTACGAGTTCACACACTATGCTTCATGCCGTTTGAGTGCATTGTCCTGAAATGCAGCTTGGTGAGCATCCCACACAAACGAAGGCTCCACAGGCGGGTTTCACATGCCACCAACTCCACATTCAGAAACCACTTCAGCGCCAAAGCCGTTTTCAGCTAGCCCTACATACAAAGGCGCTAGACGCAAATGTTGCTGTAAGAGCTAATTCCATCAAGCAACACTGCATGTTGCTGAATTGCATATTGAAGAAGAATCAGCCGAGTGGTTCTTGTGGCAGCACAACTCCATTTGGCTCACTGACTTCATACACCATCAGCCTGACAAGCAGATCTCAAGCAAACTCAGATTTCGCAAAGTATGCTTAATGCCTTTTGAGTGCCTTGTCTTGAAATGCAGCCTGGTGAGCATCCCACACAAACGAAGGCTCCACAGCCGGGTTTCACATGCCAGCAACTCCACATTCAGAAACCACTTCAGCGCCAAAGCCGTTTTCAGCTAGCCCTAAATACAAAGGCGCTAGACGCAAATGTTGCTGTAAGAGCTAATTCCATCAAGCAACACTGCATGTTGCTGAATTGCATATTGAAGAAGAATCAGCCGAGTGGTTCTTGTGGCAGCACAACTCCATTTGGCTCACTGACTTCACACACCATCAGGCTGACAGGCAGCTCTCAAGCAAACTCAGATTTCGCAAAGTATGCTTAATGCCGTTTGAGTGCATTGTCCTGAAATGCAGCTTGGTGAGCATCCCACACAAACGAAGGCTCCACAGCCGGGTTTCACATGCCAACAACTCCACATTCAGATACCACTTCAGCGCCAAAGCCATTTTCAGCAAGCCCTAAATTCAAAGGCGCTGGACACAAATGTTGCTGTAAGAGCTAATTGCATCAAGCAACACTGCATGTTGCTGAATTGCATATTGAAGAAGAATCAGCCGAGTGGTTCTTGTGATAGCACAACTCCATTTGGTTCACTGACTTCACACACCATCAGGCTGACAGGCAGCTCTCAAGCAAACTCAGATTTCGCACACTATGCTTAATGCCGTTTGAGTGCATTGTCCTGAAATGCAGCTTGGTGAGCATCCCACACAAACGAAGGCTCCACAGCTGGGTTTCACATGCCACCAACTCCACATTCAGAAACCACTTCAGCGCCAAAGCAGTTTTCAGCTAGCCCTAAATACAAAGGCCCTAGACACAAATGTTGCTGTAAGAGCTAATTCCATCAAGCAACACTGCATGTTGCTGAATTGCATATTGAAGAAGAATCAGCCGAGTGGTTCTTGTGGCAGCACAACTCCATTTGGCTCACTGACTTCACACACCATCAGGCTGACAGGCAGCTCTCAAGCAAACTACGAGTTCACACAGTATGCTTAATGCCGCTTGAGTGCATTGTCCTGAAATGCAGCTTGGTGAGCATCCCACACAAACGAAGGCTCCACAGCCGGGTTTCACATGCCAACAACTCCACATTCAGAAACCACTTCAGCGCCAAAGCCGTTTTCAGCTAGCCCTAAACACAAAGGCCCTAGACACAAATGTTGCTGTAAGAGCTAATTCCATCAAGCAACACTGCATGTTGCTGAATTGCATATTGAAGAAGAATCAGGCGAGTGGTTCTTGTGGCAGCACAACTCCATTTGGCTCACTGACTTCACACACCATCAGGCTGACAGGCAGCTCTCAAGCAAACTCAGATTTCACACAGTATGCTTAATGCCGTTTGAGTGCATTGTCCTGAAATGCAGCTTGGTGAGCATCCCACACAAACGAAGGCTCCACAGCCGGGTTTCACATGCCACCAACTCCAAATTCAGAAACCACTTCAGCGCCAAAGCCGTTTTCAGCTAGCCCTAAATACAAAGGCGCTAGACGCAAATGTTGCTGTAAGAGCTAATTCCATCAAGCAACACTGCATGTTGCTGAATTGCATATTGAAGAAGAATCAGCAGAGTGGTTCTTGTGATAGCACAACTCCATTTGGCTCACTGACTTCACACACCATCAGGCTGACAGGCAGCTCTCAAGCAAACTCAGATTTCTCAAAGTATTCTTAATGCCGTTTGAGTGCATTGTCCTGAAATGCAGCTTGGTGAGCATCCCACACAAACGAAGGCTCCACAGGCGGGTTTCACATGCCACGAACCTCACTTTCAGAAACCACTTCAGGGCCAAAGCCGTTTTCAGCTAGCCCCAAATACAAAGGCCCTAGACGCAAATGTTGCTGTAAGAGCTAATTCCATCAAGCAACACTGCATGTTGCTGAATTGCATATTGAAGAAGAATCAGCCGAGTGGTTCTTGTGATAGCACAACTCCATTTGGCTCACTGACTTCCCACACCATCAGGCTGACAGGCAGCTCTCAAGTAAACTCAGATTTCGCACAGTATGCTTAATGCCACTTGAGTGCATTGTCCTGAATTGCAGCTTGGTGAGCATCTCACACAAACGAAGGCTCCACAGCCGGGATTCACATGCCACCAATTGCACATTCAGAAACCACTTCAGCGCCAAAGCCGTTTTCAGCTAGCCCTCAATGCAAAGGCGCTGGACGCAAATGTTGCTGTAAGAGCTAATTCCATCAAGCAACACTGCATGTTGCTGAATTGCATATTGAAGAAGAATCAGCCAAGTGGTTCTTGTGGCAGCACAACTCCATTTGGCTCACTGACTTCACACACCATCAGGCTGACAGGCAGCTCTCAAGCAAACTACGAGTTCACACACTATGCTTAATGCCGTTTGAGTGCATTGTTCTGAAATGCAGCTTGGTGAGCATCCCACACAAACGAAGGCTCCACAGCCGGGTTTCACATGCCACCAACTCCACATTCAGAAACCACTTCAGCGCCAAAGCCGTTTTCAGCTAGCCCTAAATACAAAGGCACTAGACGCAAATGTTGCTGTAAGACCTAATTCCATCAAGCAACACGGCATGTTGCTGAATTGCATATTGAAGAAGAATCAGCCGAGTGGTTCTTGTGGCAGCACAACTCCATTTGGTTCACTGACTTCACACACCATCAGGCTGACAGGCAGCTCTCAAGCAAACTACGAGTTCACACACTATGCTTAATGCCGTTTGAGTGCATTGTCCTGAAATGCAGCTTGGTGAGCATCCCACACAAACGAAGGCTCCACAGCCGGGTTTCACATGCCACCAACTCCACATTCAGAAACCACTTCAGCGCCAAAGCCGTTTTCAGCTAGCCCTACATACAAAGGCGCTAGACGCAAATGTTGCTGTAAGAGCTAATTCCATCAAGCAACACTGCATGTTGCTGAATTGCATATTGAAGAAGAATCAGCCGAGTGGTTCTTGTGATAGCACAACTCCATTTGGCTCACTGAATTCACACACCATCAGGCTGACAGGCAGCTCTCAAGCAAACTCAGATTTCTCAAAGTATGCTTAATGCCGTTTGAGTGCATTGTCCTGAAATGCAGCTTGGTGAGCATCCCACACAAACGAAGGCTCCACAGCCGGGTTTCACATGCCACGAACCTCACTTTCAGAAACCACTACAGGGCCAAAGCCGTTTTCAGCTAGCCCTAAATACAAAGGCGCTAGACGCAAATGTTGCTGTAAGAGCTAATTCCATCAAGCAACATTGCATGTTGCTGAATTGCATATTGAAGAAGAATCAGTCGAGTGGTTCTTGTGATAGCACAACTCCATTTGGCTCACTGACTTCACACACCATCAGGCTGACAGGCAGCTCTCAAGTAAACTCAGATTTTGCACAGTATGCTTAATGCCACTTGAGTGCATTGTCCTGAATTGCAGCTTGGTGAGCATCTCACACAAACGAAGGCTCCACAGCCGGAATTCACATGCCACCAATTGCACATTCAGAAACCACTTCAGCGCCAAAGCCGTTTTCAGCTAGCCCTAAATGCAAAGGCGCTAGACGCAAATGTTGCTGTAAGAGCTAATTCCATCAAGCAACACTGCATGTTGCTGAATTGCATATTGAAGAAGAATCAGCCCAGTGGTTCTCATGGCAGCACAACTCCATTTGGCTCACTGACTTCACACACCATCAGGCTGACAGGCAGCTCTCAAGCAAACTACGAGTTCACACAGTATGCTTAATGCCGTTTGAGTGCATTGTCCTGAAATGCAGCTTGGTGAGCATCCCACACAAACGAAGGCTCCACAGCCGGGTGTCACATGCCAACAACTCCACATTCAGAAACCACTTCAGCGAAAAAGCCCTTATCAGCTAGCCCTAAATACAAAGGCGCTAGACGCAAATGTTGCTGTAAGAGGTAATTCCATCAAGCAACACTGCATGTTGCTGAATTGCATATTGAAGAAGAATCAGCCGAGTGGTTCTTGTGGCAGCACAACTCCATTTGGCTCACTGACTTCACACACCATCAGGCTGACAGGCAGCTCTCAAGCAAACTGCATCTTCACACACTATGCTTAATGCCGTTTGAGTGCATTGTCCTGAAATGCAGCTTGGTGAGCATCTCACACAAACGAAGGCTCCACAGGCGGGATTCACATGCCACCAACTCCACACTCAGAAACTACTTCAGCGCCAAAGCCGTTTTCAGCTAGCCCTAAATACACAGGGTATAAACGCAAATGTTGCTGTAAGAGCTAATTCCGTCAAGCAACACTGCATGTTGCTGAACTGCATATTGAAGAAGAATCAGCCGAGTGGTTCTTGTGGCAGCACAACTCCATTTGGCTCACTGACTTCACACACCATCTGGCTGACAGGCAGCTCTCAAGCAAACTACGAGTTCACACAGTATGCTTAATGCCGCTTGAGTGCATTGTCCTGAAATGCAGCTTGGTGAGCATCCCACACAAACGAAGGCTCCACAGGCGGGTTTCACATGCCAACAACTCCACATTCAGAAACCACTTCAGCGCCAAAGCCATTTCAGCTAGCCCTAAAGACAAAGGCGCTAGACGCAAATGTTGCTGTAAGAGCTAATTCCGTCAAGCAACACTGCATGTTGCTGAATTGCATATTGAAGAAGAATCAGCCGAGTGGTTCTTGTGGCATCACAACTCCATTTGGCTCACTGACTTCACACACCATCAGGCTGACAGGCAGCTCTCAAGCAAGCTCAGAATTCGCACAGTATGCTTAATGCCGTTTGAGTGCATTGTCCTGAAATGCAGCTTGGTGAGCATCCCACACAAACGAAGGCTCCACAGGCGGGATTCACATGCCACCAACTCCACATTCAGAAACCACTTCAGCGCCAAAGCCGTTTTCAGCTAGCCCTAAATACAAAGAGTCTAAACGCAAATGTTGCTGTAAGATCTAATTCCATCAAGCAACACTGCATGTTGCTGAATTGCATATTGAAGAAGAATCAGCAGAGTGGTTCTTGTGATAGCACAACTCCATTTGGCTCACTGACTTCACACACCATCAGGCTGACAGGCAGCTATCAAGTAAACTCCGATTTCGCACACTATGCTTAATGCCGTTTGAGTGCATTGTCCTGAAATGCAGCTTGGTGAGCATCCCACACAAACGAAGGCTCCACCGCCGGGATTCACATGCCACCAACTTCACATTCAGAAACTACTTCAGCGCCAAAGCCGTTTTCAGCTAGCCCTAAATACAAAGGGTCTAAACGCAAATGTTGCTGTAAGAGCTAATTCAGTCATGCAACATTGCATGTTGCTGAATTGCATATTGAAGAAGAATCAGCCGAGTGGTTCTTGTGGCAGCACAACTCCATTTGGCTCACTGACTTCACACACCATCAGGCTGACAGGCAGCTCTCAAGCAAACTACGAGTTCAAACACTATGCTTAATGCCGTTTGAGTGCATTGTCCTGAAATGCAGCTTGGTGAGCATCCCACACAAACGAAGGCTACACAGCCGGGTTTCACATGCCACCAACTCCACATTCAGAAACCACTTCAGCGCCAAAGCCGTTTTCAGCTAGCCCTAAATACAAAGGCGCTAGACGCAAATGTTCCTGTAAGAGCTAATTCCATCAAGCAACACTTCATGTTGCTGAATTGCATATTGAAGAAGAATCAGGCGAGTGGTTCTTGTGGCAGCACAACTCCACTTGGCTCACTGACTTCACACACCATCAGGCTGACAGGCAGCTCTCAAGCAAACTCAGAATTCGCACAGTATGCTTAATGCCGTTTGAGTGCATTGTCCTGAAATGCAGCTTGGCGAGCATCCCACACAAACGAAGGCTTCACAGGCGGGATTCACATGCCACCAACTCCACATTCAGAAACTACTTCAGCGCCAAAGCCGTTTTCAGCTAGCCCAAAATACAATGGGTCTAAACGCAAATGTTGCTGTAAGAGCTAATTCCATCAAGCAACACTGCATGTTGCTGAACTGCATATTGAAGAAGAATCAGCCGAGTGGTTCTTGTGGCAGCACAACTCCATTTGGCTCACTGACTTCACACACCATCAGGCTGACAGGCAGATCTCAAGCAAACTACGAGTTCACACACTATGCTTAATGCTGTTTGAGTGCATTGTCCTGAAATGCAGCTTGGTGAGCATCCCACACAAACGAAGGCTCCACAGCCGGGTTTCACATGCCACCAACTCCACATTCAGAAACCACTTCAGCGCAAAAGCCGTTTTCAGCTAGCCCTAAATACAAAGGCCCTAGACACAAATGTTGCTGTAAGAGCTAATTCCATCAAGCAACACTGCATGTTGCTGAATTGCATATTGAAGAAGAATCAGCCGTGTGGTTCTTGTGATAGCACAACTCCATTTGGCTCACTGACTTCACACACCATCAGGCTGACAGGCAGCTCTCAAGCAAACTACGTGTTCACACACTATGCTTAATGACATTTGAGTGCATTGTCCTGAAATGCAGCTTGGTGAGCATCCCACACAAACGAAGGCTCCACAGCTGGGTTTCACTTGCCACCAACTCCACATTCAGAAACTACTTCAGCGCCAAAGTAGTTTTCAGCTAGCCCTAAATACAAAGGCCCTAGACACAAATGTTGCTGTAAGAGCTAATTCCATCAAGCAACACTGCATGTTGCTGAATTGCATATTGAAGAAGAATCAGCCGAGTGGTTCTTGTGGCAGCACAACTCCATTTGGCTCACTGACTTCACACACCATCAGGCTGACAGTCAGATCTCAAGTAAACTCCGATTTCGCACACTATGCTTAATGCCGCTTGAGTGCATTGTCCTGAAATGCAGCTTGGTGAGCATCCCACACAAACGAAGGCTCCACAGGCGGGATTCACATGCCACCAACTCCACATTCAGAAACTACTTCAGCGCCAAAGCCGTTTTCAGCTAGCCCTAAGTACAAAGGCGCTAGATGCAAATGTTGCTGTAAGAGCTAATTCCGTCAAGCAGCACTGCATGTTGCTGAATTGCATATTGAAGAAGAATCACCCGAGTGGTTCTTGTGGCAGCACAACTCCATTTGGCTCACTGACTTCACACACCATCAGGCTGACAGGCAGCTCTCAAGCATACTCAGATTTCTCAAAGTATGCTTAATGCCGTTTGAGTGCATTGTCCTGAAATGCAGCTTGGTGAGCATCCCACACAAACGAAGGCTCCACAGCCGGGTTTCACATGCCACCAACTCCACATTCAGAAACCACTTCAGCGCCAAAGCCATTTTCAGCTAGCCCTAAATACAAAGGCGCTAGACGCAAATGTTGCTGTAAGAGCTAATTCCATCAAGCAACACAGTATGTTGCTGAATTGCATATTGAAGAAGAATCAGCCGAGTGGTTCTTGTGGCAGCACAATTCCATTTGGCTCACTGACTTCACACACCATCAGGCTGACAGGCAGCTCTCAAGCAAACTACGAGTTCACACAGTATGCTTAATGCCGTTTGAGTGCATTGTCCTGAAATGCAGCTTGGTGAGCATCCCACACAAACGAAGGCTCCACAGCCGGGTGTCACATGCCACCAACTCCACATTCAGAAACCACTTCAGCGCCAAAGCCGTTTTCAGCTAGCCCTAAATACAAAGGCGCTAGACGCAAATGTTGCTGTAAGAGCTAATTCCATCAAGCAACACTGCATGTTGCTGAATTGCATATTGAAGAAGAATCAGCCGAGTGGTTCTTGTGGCAGCACAACTCCATTTGGCTCACTGACTTCACACACCATCAGGCTGACATGCAGCTCTCAAGCAAACTGCATCTTCACACACTATGCTTAATGCCGTTTGAGTGCATTGTCCTGAAATGCAGCTTGGTGAGCATCTCACACAAACGAAGGCTCCACAGGCGGGATTCACATGCCACCAACTCCACACTCAGAAACTACTTCAGTGCCAAAGCAGTTTTCAGCTAGCCCTAAATACAAAGGGTATAAATGCAAATGTTGCTGTAAGAGCTAATTCCGTCAAGCAACACTGCATGTTGCTGAACTGCATATTGAAGAAGAATCAGCCGAGTGGTTCTTGTGGCAGCACAACTCCATTTGGCTCACTGACTTCACACACCATCAGGCTGACAGGCAGCTCTCAAGCAAACTACGAGTTCACACACTATGCTTAATGCCGTTTGAGTGCATTGTCCTGAAATGCAGCTTGGTGAGCATCCCACACAAACGAAGGCTCCACAGGCGGGATTCACATGCCACCAACTCCACATTCAGAAACCACTTCAGCGCCAAAGCCGTTTTCAGCTAGCCCTAAATACAAAGGCGCTAGACGCAAATGTTGCTGTAAGAGCTAATTCCATCAAGCAACACTGCATGTTGCTGAATTGCATATTGAAGAAGAATCAGCCGAGTGGTTCTTGTGGCAGCACAACTCCATTTGGCTCACTGACTTCACACACCATCAGGCTGACAGGCAGCTCTCAAGCAAACTCAGATTTCGCAAAGTATGCTTAATGCCGTTTGAGTGCATTGTCCTGAAATGCAGCTTGGTGAGCATCCCACACAAACGAAGGCTTCACAGGCGGAATTCATATGCCACCAACTCCACACTCAGAAACTACTTCAGCGCCAAAGCCGTTTTCAGCTAGCCCTAAACACAAAGGCGCTAGATTCAAATGTTGCTGTAAGAGCTAATTCGGTCAAGCAACACTGCATGTTGCTGAACTGCATATTGAAGAAGAATCAGCCGAGTGGTTCTTGTGGCAGCACAACTCCATTTGGCTCACTGACTTCACACACCATCAGGCTGACAGGCAGCTCTCAAGCAAACTACGAGTTCACACAGTATGCTTAATGCCACTTGAGTGCATTGTCCTGAAATGCAGCTTGGTGAGCATCCCACACAAACGAAGGCTACACAGCCGGGTTTCACATACCACCAACTCCACATTCAGAAACCACTTCAGCGCCAAAGCCGTTTTCAGCTAGCCCTAAATACAAAGGCGCTAGACGCAAATGTTGCTGTAAGAGCTAATTCGGTCAAGCAACACTGCATGTTGCTGAATTGCATATTGAAGAAGAATCAGCCCTATGGTTCTTGTGGCAGCACAACTCCATTTGGCTCACTGACTTCACACACCATCAGGCTGACAGGCAGCTCTCAGGCAAACTACGAGTTCAAACACTATGCTTAATGCCGTTTGAGTGCATTGTCCTGAAATGCAGCTTGGTGAGCATCCCACACAAACGAAGGCTACACAGCCGGGTTTCACATGCCACCAACTCCACATTCAGAAACCACTTCAGCGCCAAAGCCGTTTTCAGCTAGCCCTAAATACAAAGGCGCTAGACGCAAATGTTGCTGTAAGAGCTAATTCCATCAAGCAACACTTCATGTTGCTGAATTGCATATTGAAGAAGAATCAGCAGAGTGGTTCTTGTGGCAGCACAACTCCATTTGGCTCACTGACTTCACACACCATCAGGCTGACAGGCAGTTCTCAAGCAAACTCAGAATTCGCACAGTATGCTTAATGCCGTTTGAGTGCATTGTCCTGAAATGCAGCTTGGTGAGCATCCCACACAAACGAAGGCTTCACAGGCGGGATTCACATGCCACCAACTCCACATTCAGAAACTACTTCAGCGCCAAAGCCGTTTTCAGCTAGCCCAAAATACAATGGGTCTAAACGCAAATGTTGCTGTAAGAGCTAATTCCATCAAGCAACACTGCATGTTGCTGAATTGCATATTGAAGAAGAATCAGCCGAGTGGTTCTTGTGGCAGCACAACTCCATTTGGCTCACTGACTTCACACACCATCAGGCTGACAGGCAGCTCTCAAGCAAACTACGTGTTCACACACTATGCTTAATGACATTTGAGTGCATTGTCCTGAAATGCAGCTTGGTGAGCATCCCACACAAACGAAGGCTCCACAGCTGGGTTTCACTTGCCACCAACTCCACATTCAGAAACTACTTCAGCGCCAAAGTAGTTTTCAGCTAGCCCTAAATACAAAGGCCCTAGACACAAATGTTGCTGTAAGAGCTAATTCCATCAAGCAACACTGCATGTTGCTGAATTGCATATTGAAGAAGAATCAGCCGAGTGGTTCTTGTGGCAGCACAACTCCATTTGGCTCACTGACTTCACACACCATCAGGCTGACAGTCAGATCTCAAGTAAACTCCGATTTCGCACACTATGCTTAATGCCGCTTGAGTGCATTGTCCTGAAATGCAGCTTGGTGAGCATCCCACACAAACGAAGGCTCCACAGGCGGGATTCACATGCCACCAACTCCACATTCAGAAACTACTTCAGCGCCAAAGCCGTTTTCAGCTAGCCCTAAGTACAAAGGCGCTAGATGCAAATGTTGCTGTAAGAGCTAATTCCGTCAAGCAGCACTGCATGTTGCTGAATTGCATATTGAAGAAGAATCACCCGAGTGGTTCTTGTGGCAGCACAACTCCATTTGGCTCACTGACTTCACACACCATCAGGCTGACAGGCAGCTCTCAAGCAAACTACGAGTTCACACACTATGCTTAATGCCGCTTGAGTGCATTGTCCTGAAATGCAGCTTGGTGAGCATCCCACACAAACGAAGGCTCCACAGGTAAGTTTCACATGCCACCAACTCCACATTCAGAAACTACTTCAGCGCCAAAGCCGTTTTCAGCTAGCCCTAAATACAAAGGGTCTAAACGCAAATGTTGCTGTAAGAGCTAATTCCATCAAGCAACACTTCATGTTGCTGAATTGCATATTGAAGAAGAATCAGCCGAGTGGTTCTTGTGGCAGCACAACTCCATTTGGCTCACTGACTTCACACACCATCAGGCTGACAGGCAGCTCTCAAGTAAACTCAGATTTCGCACAGTATGCTTAATGCCACTTGAGTGCATTGTCCTGAAATGCAGCTTGGTGAGCATCCCACACAAACGAAGGCTACACAGCCGGGTTTCACATACCACCAACTCCACATTCAGAAACCACTTCAGCGCCAAAGCCGTTTTCAGCTAGCCCTAAATACAAAGGCGCTAGACGCAAATGTTGCTGTAAGAGCTAATTCCATCAAGCAACACTGCATGTTGCTGAATTGCATATTGAAGAAGAATCAGCCCTATGGTTCTTGTGGCAGCACAACTCCATTTGGCTCACTGACTTCACACACCATCAGGCTGACAGGCAGCTCTCAGGCAAACTACGAGTTCAAACACTATGCTTAATGCCGTTTGAGTGCATTGTCCTGAAATGCAGCTTGGTGAGCATCCCACACAAACGAAGGCTACACAGCCGGGTTTCACATGCCACCAACTCCACATTCAGAAACCACTTCAGCGCCAAAGCCGTTTTCAGCTAGCCCTAAATACAAAGGCGCTAGACGCAAATGTTGCTGTAAGAGCTAATTCCATCAAGCAACACTTCATGTTGCTGAATTGCATATTGAAGAAGAATCAGCCGAGTGGTTCTTGTGGCAGCACAACTCCATTTGGCTCACTGACTTCACACACCATCAGGCTGACAGGCAGCTCTCAAGCAAACTCAGAATTCGCACAGTATGCTTAATGCCGTTTGAGTGCATTGTCCTGAAATGCAGCTTGTTGAGCATCCCACACAAACGAAGGCTTCACAGGCGGGATTCACATGCCACCAACTCCACATTCAGAAACTACTTCAGCGCCAAAGCCGTTTTCAGCTAGCCCAAAATACAATGGGTCTAAACGCAAATGTTGCTGTAAGAGCTAATTCCATCAAGCAACACTGCATGTTGCTGAATTGCATATTGAAGAAGAATCAGCCGAGTGGTTCTTGTGGCAGCACAACTCCATTTGGCTCACTGACTTCACACACCATCAGGCTGACAGGCAGCTCTCAAGCAAACTACATCTTCACACACTATGCTTAATGCCGTTTGAGTGCATTGTCCTGAAATGCAGCTTGTTGAGCATCCCACACAAACGAAGGCTCCACAGCCGGGATTCACATGCCACCAACTCCACATTCAGAAACAACTTCAACGCCCAAGCCGTTTTCAGCTAGCCCTAAACACAAAGGCGCTAGACGCAAATGTTGCTGTAAGAGCTAATTCCGTCAAGCAACACTGCATGTTGCTGAACTGCATATTGAAGAAGAATCAGCCGAGTGGTTCTTGTGGCAGCACAACTCCATTTGGCTCACTGACTTCACACACCATCAGGCTGACAGGCAGCTCTCAAGCAAACTACGAGTTCACACACTATGCTTAATGCTGTTTGAGTGCATTGTCCTGAAATGCAGCTTGGTGAGCATCCCACACAAACGAAGGCTCCACAGCCGGGTTTCAAAACCACCAACTCCACATTCAGAAACCACTTCAGCGCCAAAGCCGTTTTCAGCTAGCCCTAAATACAAAGGCCCTAGACACAAATGTTGCTGTAAGAGCTAATTCCATCAAGCAACACTGCATGTTGCTGAATTGCATATTGAAGAAGAATCAGCCGTGTGGTTCTTGTGATAGCACAACTCCATTTGGCTCACTGACTTCACACACCATCAGGATGACAGGCAGCTCTCAAGCAAACTCCGATTTCTCAAAGTATGCTTAATGCCGTTTGAGTGCATTGTCCTGAAATGCAGCTTGGTGAGCATCCCACACAAACGAAGGCTCCACAGCCGGGTGTCACATGCCAACAACTCCACATTCAGAAACCACTTCAGCGCCAAAGCCCTTATCAGCTAGCCCTAAATACAAAGGCGCTAGACGCAAATGTTGCTGTAAGAGCTAATTCCATCAAGCAACACTGCATGTTGCTGAATTGCATGTTGAAGAAGAATCAGCCGAGTGGTTCTTGTGGCAGCACAACTCCATTTGGCTCACTGACTTCACACACCATCAGGCTGACAGGCAGCTCTCAAGCAAACTGCATCTTCACACACTATGCTTAATGCCGTTTGAGTGCATTGTCCTGAAATGCAGCTTGGTGAGCATCTCACACAAACGAAGGCTCCACAGGCGGGATTCACATGCCACCAACTCCACACTCAGAAACTACTTCAGCGCCAAAGCCGTTTTCAGCTAGCCCTAAATACAAAGGGTATAAACGCAAATGTTGCTGTAAGAGCTAATTCCGTCAAGCAACACTGCATGTTGCTGAATTGCATATTGAAGAAGAATCAGCCGAGTGGTTCTTGTGGCAGCACAACTCCATTTGGCTCACTGACTTCACACACCATCAGGCTGACAGGCAGCTCTCAAGCAAACTACGAGTTCACACACTATGCTTAATGCCGCTTGAGTGCATTGTCCTGAAATGCAGCTTGGTGAGCATCCCACACAAACGAAGGCTCCACAGCCGGGTTTCACATGCCACCAACTCCACATTCAGAAACCACTTCAGCGCTAAAGCCGTTTTCAGCTAGCCCTAAAAGCAAAGGCGCTAGACGCAAATGTTGCTGTAAGAGCTAATTCCGTCAAGCAACACTGCATGTTGCTGAATTGCATATTGAAGAAGAATCAGCCGAGTGGTTCTTGTGGCAGCACAACTCCATTTGGCTCACTGACTTCACACACCATCAGGCTGACAGGCAGCTCTCAAGCAAACTCCGATTTCGCAAAGTATGCTTAATGCCGTTTGAGTGCATTGTCCTGAAATGCAGCTTGGTGAGCATCCCACACAAACGAAGGCTCCACAGCCGGGATTCACATGCCAGCAGCTCCACATTCAGAAACTACTTCAGCGCCAAAGCCGTTTTCAGCTAGCCCTAAATACAAAGGGTCTAAACGCAAATGTTGCTGTAAGAGCTAATTCCATCAAGCAACACTGCATGTTGCTGAATTGCATATTGAAGAAGAATCAGCCGAGTGGTTCTTGTGGCAGCACAACTCCATTTGGCTCACTGACTTCACACACCATCAGGCTGACAGGCAGCTCTCAAGCAAACTACGAGTTCAAACACTATGCTTAATGCCGTTTGAGTGCATTGTCCTGAAATGCAGCTTGGTGAGCATCCCACACAAACGAAGGCTCCACAGGCGGGATTCACATGCCACCAACTCCACACTCAGAAACTACTTCAGCGCCAAAGCCGTTTTCAGCTAGCCCTAAATACAAAGAGTCTAAACGCAAATGTTGCTGTAAGATCTAATTCCATCAAGCAACACTGCATGTTGCTGAACTGCATATTGAAGAAGAATCAGCCGAGTGGTTCTTGTGGCAGCACAACTCCATTTGGCTCACTGACTTCACACACCATCAGGCTGACAGGCAGCTCTCAAGCAAACTGCATCTTCACACACTATGCTTAATGCCGTTTGAGTGCATTGTCCTGAAATGCAGCTTGTTGAGCATCCCACACAAACGAAGGCTCCACAGCCGGGATTCACATGCCACCAACTCCACATTCAGAAACCACTTCAGCGCCAAATCCGTTTTCAGCTAGCCCTAAACACAAAGGCGCTAGACGCAAATGTTGCTGTAAGAGCTAATTCCGTCAAGCAACATTGCATGTTGCTGAATTGCATATTGAAGAAGAATCAGCCGAGTGGTTCTTGTGGCAGCACAACTCCATTTGGCTCACTGACTTCACACACCATCAGGCTGACAGGCAGCTCTCAAGCAAACTACGAGTTCACACACTATGCTTAATGCTGTTTGAGTGCATTGTCCTGAAATGCAGCTTGGTGAGCATCCCACACAAACGAAGGCTACACAGCCGGGTTTCACATGCCACCAACTCCACATTCAGAAACCACTTCAGCGCCAAAGCCGTTTTCAGCTAGCCCTAAATACAAAGGCGCTAGACACAAATGTTGCTGTAAGAGCTAATTGCATCAAGCAACACTGCATGTTGCTGAATTGCATATTGAAGAAGAATCAGCCGTGTGGTTCTTGTGATAGCACAACTCCATTTGGCTCACTGACTTCACACACCATCAGGCTGACAGGCAGCTCTCAAGTAAACTCCGATTTCTCAAAGTATGCTTCAGGCCGTTTGAGTGCATTGTCCTGAAATGCAGCTTGGTGAGCATCCCACACAAACGAAGGCTCCACAGGCGGGATTCACATGCCACCAATTGCACATTCAGAAACTACTTCAGCGCCAAAGCCGTTTTCAGCTAGCCCTAAGTACAAAGGCGCTAGATGCAAATGTTCCTGTAAGAGCTAATTCCGTCAAGCAACACTGCATGTTGCTGAATTGCATATTGAAGAAGAATCAGCCCTATGGTTCTTGTGGCAGCACAACTCCATTTGGCTCACTGACTTCACACACCATCAGGCTGACAGGCAGCTCTCAAGCAAACTACGTGTTCACACACTATGCTTAATGCCATTTGAGTGCATTGTCCTGAAATGCAGCTTGGTGAGCATCCCACACAAACGAAGGCTCCACAGGCGGGTTTCACTTGCCACCAACTCCACATTCAGAAACCACTTCAGCGCCAAAGCAGTTTTCAGTTAGCCCTAAATACAAAGGCCCTAGACACAAATGTTGCTGTAAGAGCTAATTCCGTCAAGCAACACTGCATGTTGCTGAATTGCATATTGAAGAAGAATCAGTCGAGTGGTTCTTCTGGCAGCACAACTCCATTTGGCTCACTGACTTCACACACCATCAGGCTGACAGTCAGATCTCAAGTAAACTCCGATTGCGCACACTATGCTTAATGCCGCTTGAGTGCATTGTCCTGAAATGCAGCTTGGTGAGCATCCCACACAAACGAAGGCTCCACAGGCGGGATTCACATGCCACCAACTCCACATTCAGAAACTACTTCAGCGCCAAAGCCGTTTTCAGCTAGCCCTAAGTACAAAGGCGCTAGACGCAAATGTTGCTGTAAGAGCTAATTCCATCAAGCAACACTTCATGTTGCTGAATTGCATATTGAAGAAGAATCAGCCGAGTGGTTCTTGTGGCAGCACAACTCCATTTGGCTCACTGACTTCACACACCATCAGGCTGACAGGCAGCTCTCAAGCAAACTCAGAATTCGCACAGTATGCTTAATGCCGTTTGAGTGCATTGTCCTGAAATGCAGCTTGGTGAGCATCCCACACAAACGAAGGCTTCACAGGCGGGATTCACATGCCACCAACTCCACATTCAGAAACTACTTCAGCGCCAAAGCCGTTTTCAGCTAGCCCAAAATACAATGGGTCTAAACGCAAATGTTGCTGTAAGAGCTAATTCCATCAAGCAACACTGCATGTTGCTGAATTGCATATTGAAGAAGAATCAGCCGAGTGGTTCTTGTGGCAGCACAACTCCATTTGGCTCACTGACTTCACACACCATCAGGCTGACAGGCAGCTCTCAAGCAAACTACATCTTCACACACTATGCTTAATGCCGTTTGAGTGCATTGTCCTGAAATGCAGCTTGTTGAGCATCCCACACAAACGAAGGCTCCACAGCCGGGATTCACATGCCACCAACTCCACATTCAGAAACAACTTCAACGCCCAAGCCGTTTTCAGCTAGCCCTAAACACAAAGGCGCTAGACGCAAATGTTGCTGTAAGAGCTAATTCCGTCAAGCAACACTGCATGTTGCTGAACTGCATATTGAAGAAGAATCAGCCGAGTGGTTCTTGTGGCAGCACAACTCCATTTGGCTCACTGACTTCACACACCATCAGGCTGACAGGCAGCTCTCAAGCAAACTACGAGTTCACACACTATGCTTAATGCTGTTTGAGTGCATTGTCCTGAAATGCAGCTTGGTGAGCATCCCACACAAACGAAGGCTCCACAGCCGGGTTTCAAAGCCACCAACTCCACATTCAGAAACCACTTCAGCGCCAAAGCCGTTTTCAGCTAGCCCTAAATACAAAGGCCCTAGACACAAATGTTGCTGTAAGAGCTAATTCCATCAAGCAACACTGCATGTTGCTGAATTGCATATTGAAGAAGAATCAGCCGTGTGGTTCTTGTGATAGCACAACTCCATTTGGCTCACTGACTTCACACACCATCAGGATGACAGGCAGCTCTCAAGCAAACTCCGATTTCTCAAAGTATGCTTAATGCCGTTTGAGTGCATTGTCCTGAAATGCAGCTTGGTGAGCATCCCACACAAACGAAGGCTCCACAGCCGGGTGTCACATGCCAACAACTCCACATTCAGAAACCACTTCAGCGCCAAAGCCCTTATCAGCTAGCCCTAAATACAAAGGCGCTAGACGCAAATGTTGCTGTAAGAGCTAATTCCATCAAGCAACACTGCATGTTGCTGAATTGCATGTTGAAGAAGAATCAGCCGAGTGGTTCTTGTGGCAGCACAACTCCATTTGGCTCACTGACTTCACACACCATCAGGCTGACAGGCAGCTCTCAAGCAAACTGCATCTTCACACACTATGCTTAATGCCGTTTGAGTGCATTGTCCTGAAATGCAGCTTGGTGAGCATCTCACACAAACGAAGGCTCCAAGGGGGGATTCACATGCCACCAACTCCACACTCAGAAACTACTTCAGCGCCAAAGCCGTTTTCAGCTAGCCCTAAATACAAAGGGTATAAACGCAAATGTTGCTGTAAGAGCTAATTCCGTCAAGCAACACTGCATGTTGCTGAATTGCATATTGAAGAAGAATCAGCCGAGTGGTTCTTGTGGCAGCACAACTCCATTTGGCTCACTGACTTCACACACCATCAGGCTGACAGGCAGCTCTCAAGCAAACTACGAGTTCACACACTATGCTTAATGCCGCTTGAGTGCATTGTCCTGAAATGCAGCTTGGTGAGCATCCCACACAAACGAAGGCTCCACAGGCGGGATTCACATGACACCAACTCCACATTCAGAAACTACTTCAGCGCCAAAGCCGTTTTCAGCTAGCCCTAAGTACAAAGGCGCTAGATGCAAATGTTGCTGTAAGAGCTAATTCCGTCAAGCAACACTGCATGTTGCTGAATTGCATATTGAAGAAGAATCAGCCGAGTGGTTCTTGTGGCAGCACAACTCCATTTGGCTCACGGACTTCACACACCATCAGGCTGACAGGCAGCTCTCAAGCAAACTACGAGTTCACACATTATGCTTAATGCTGTTTGAGTTCATTGTCCTGAAATGCAGCTTGGTGAGCATCCCACACAAACGAAGGCTCCACAGCCGGGATTCACATGCCACCAACTCCACATTCAGAAACTACTTCAGCGCCAAAGCCGTTTTCAGCTAGCCCTAAACACAAAGGCGCTAGACGCAAATGTTGCTGTAAGAGCTAATTCCGTCAAGCAACACTGCATGTTGCTGAACTGCATATTGAAGAAGAATCAGCCGAGTGGTTCTTGTGGCAGCACAACTCCATTTGGCTCACTGACTTCACACACCATCAGGCTGACAGGCAGCTCTCAAGCAAACTCAGAGTTCACACACTATGCTTAATGCTGTTTGAGTGCATTGTCCTGAAATGCAGCTTGGTGAGCATCCCACACAAACGAAGGCTCCACAGCCGGGTTTCACATGCCACCAACTCCACATTCAGAAACCACTTCAGCGCCAAAGCCGTTTTCAGCTAGCCCTAAATACAAAGGCGCTACACGCAAATGTTGCTGTAAGAGGTAATTCCATCAAGCAACACTGCATGTTGCTGAATTGCATATTGGAGAAGAATCAGCCGAATGGTTCTTGTGGCAGCACAACTCCATTTGGCTCACTGACTTCACACACCATCAGGCTGACAGGCAGCTCTCAAGCATACTCAGATTTCTCAAAGTATGCTTAATGCCGTTTGAGTGCATTGTCCTGAAATGCAGCTTGGTGAGCATCCCACACAAACGAAGGCTACACAGGCAGGATTCACATGCCACCAATTGCACATTCAGAAACTACTTCAGCGCCAAAGCCGTTTTCAGCTAGCCCTAAATACAAAAGCTCTAAACGCAAATGTTGCTGTAAGAGCTAATTCCGTCAAGCAACACTGCATGTTGCTGAATTGCATATTGAAGAAGAATCAGCCCTATGGTTCTTGTGGCAGCACAACTCCATTTGGCTCACTGACTTCACACACCATCAGGCTGACAGGCAGCTCTCAAGCAAACTACGTGTTCACACACTATACTTAATGCCATTTGAGTGCATTGTCCTGAAATGCAGCTTGGTGAGCATCCCACACAAACGAAGGCTCCACAGCTGGGTTTCACTTTCCACCAACTCCACATTCAGAAACTACTTCAGCGCCAAAGCAGTTTTCAGCTAGCCCTAAATACAAAGGCCCTAGACACAAATGTTGGTGTAAGAGCTAATTCCATCAAGCAACACTGCATGTTGCTGAATTGCATATTGAAGAAGAATCAGCCGAGTGGTTCTTCTGGCAGCACAACTCCATTTGGCTCACTGACTTCACACACCATCAGGCTGACAGGCAGATCTCAAGTAGACTCCGATTTCGCACACTATGCTTAATGCCGCTTGAGTGCATTGTCCTGAAATGCAGCTTGGTGAGCATCCCACACAAACGAAGGCTCCACAGGCGGGATTCACATGCCACCAACTCCACATTCAGAAACCACTTCAGCGCCAAAGCCGTTTTCAGCTAGCCCTAAGTACAAAGGCGCTAGACGCAAATGTTGCTGTAAGAGCTAATTCCGTCAAGCAACACTGCATGTTGCTGAATTGCATATTGAAGAAGAATCAGCCGAGTGGTTCTTGTGGCAGCACAACTCCATTTGGCTCACTGACTTCACACACCATCAGGCTGACAGGCAGCTCTCAAGCATACTCAGATTTCTCTAAGTATGCTTAATGCCGTTTGAGTGCATTGTCCTGAAATGCAGCTTGGTGAGCATCCCACACAAACGAAGGCTCCACAGGCAAGTTTCACATGCCACCAACTCCACATTCAGAAACCACTTCAGCGCCAAAGCCATTTTCAGCTAGCCCTAAATACAAAGGCGCTAGACGCAAATGTTGCTGTAAGAGCTAATTCCATCAAGCAACACAGTATGTTGCTGAATTGCATATTGAAGAAGAATCAGCCGAGTGGTTCTTGTGGCAGCACAACTCCATTTGGCTCACTGACTTCACACACCATCAGGCTGACAGGCAGCTCTCAAGCAAACTACGAGTTCACACAGTATGCTTAATGCCGTTTGAGTACATTGTCCTTAAATGCAGCTTGGTGAGCATCCCACACAAACGAAGGCTCCACAGGCGGGATTCACATGCCACCAACTCCACATTCAGAAACCACTTCAGCGCCAAAGCAGTTTTCAGCTAGCTCTAAATACAATGGGTCTAAACGCAAATGTTGCTGTAAGAGCTAATTCCATCAAGCAACACTGCATGTTGCTGAATTGCATATTGAAGAAGAATCAGCCGAGTGGTTCTTGTGGCAGCACAACTCCATTTGGCTCACTGACTTCACACACCATCAGGCTGACAGGCAGCTCTCAAGCAAACTACGAGTTCACACACTATGCTTAATGCCGTTTGAGTGCATTGTCCTGAAATGCAGCTTGGTGAGCATCCCACACAAACGAAGGCTCCACAGCCGGGTTTCACATGCCACCAGCTCCAGATTCAGAAACCACTTCAGCGCCAAATCGTTTTCCGCTAGCCCTAAATACAAAGGCGCTAGACGCAAATGTTGCTGTAAGAGCTAATTCCGTCAAGCAACACTGCATGTTGCTGAATTGCATATTGAAGAAGAGTCAGCCGAGTGGTTCTTGTGATAGCACAACTCCATTTGGCTCACTGACTTCACACACCATCAGGCTGACAGGCAGCTCTCAAGCAAACTGTATCTTCACACACTATGCTTAATGCCGTTTGAGTGCATTGTCCTGAAATGCAGCTTGGTGAGCAGCCCACACAAATGAAGGCTCCACAGGCAAGTTTCACATGCCACCAACTCCACATTCAGAAACCACTTCAGTGCAAAAGCCGTTTCCAGCTAGCCCTAAATACAAAGGCGCTAGACGCAAATGTTGCTGTAAGAGCTAATTGCATCAAGCAACACTGCATGTTTTTGAATTGCATATTGAAGAAGAATCAGCCGAGTGGTTCTTGTGGCAGCACAACTCCATTTGGCTCACTGACTTCACACACCATCAGGCTGACAGGCAGCTCTCAAGCAAACTCAGATTTCGCAAAGTATGCTTAATGCCGTTTGAGTGCATTGTCCTGAAATGCAGCTTGGTGAGCATCCCACACAAATGAAGGCTCCACAGGCAAGTTTCTCATGCAACCAACTCCACATTCAGAAACCACTTCAGCGCCAAAGCCATTTTCAGCTAGCCCTAAATACAAAGGCGCTAGACGCAAATGTTCCTGTAAGAGCTAATTCCATCAAGCAACACTGCATGTTGCTGAATTGCATATTGAAGAAGAATCAGCCGAATGGTTCTTGTGGCAGCACAACTCCATTTGCCACATTGACTTCACACACCATCAGGCTGACAGGCAGCTCTCAAGCAAGCTCAGAATTCGCACAGTATGCTTTATGCTGTTTGAGTGCATTGTCCTGAAATGCAGCTTGGTGAGCATCCCACACAAACGAAGGCTCCACAGCCGGGTTTCACATGCCACCAACTCCACATTCAGAAACCACTTCAGCGCCAAAGCAGTTTTCAGCTAGCCCTAAATACAAAGGCGCTAGACGCAAATGTTGCTGTAAGAGCTAATTCCGTCAAGCAACACTGCATGTTGCTGAATTGCATATTGAAGAAGAATCAGCCGAGTGGTTCTTGTGGCAGCACAACTCCATTTGGCTCACTGACTTCACACACCATCAGGCTGACAGGCAGCTCTCAAGCAAACTGCATCTTCACACACTATGCTTAATGCCGTTTGAGTGCATTGTCCTGAAATGCAGCTTGGTGAGCATCCCACACAAACGAAGGCTTCACAGGCGGGATTCATATGCCACCAACTCCACACTCAGAAACTACTTCAGCACCAAAGCCGTTTTCAGCTAGCCCTAAACACAAAGGCGCTACACGCAAATGTTGCTGTAAGAGCTAATTCCGTCAAGCAACACTGCATGTTGCTGAACTGCATATTGAAGAAGAATCAGCCGAGTGGTTCTTGTGGCAGCACAACTCCATTTGGCTCACTGACTTCACACACCATCAGGCTGACAGGCAGCTCTCAAGCAAACTACGAGTTCACACACTATGCTTAATGCCGCTTGAGTGCATTGTCCTGAAATGCAGCTTGGTGAGCATCCCACACAAACGAAGGCTCCACAGGTGGGATTCACATGCCAGCAGCTCCACATTCAGAGACTACTTCAGCGCCAAAGCCGTTTTCAGCTAGCCCTAAATACAAAGGGTCTAAACGCAAATGTTGCTGTAAGAGCTAATTCCATCAAGCAACACTGCATGTTGCTGAATTGCATATTGAAGAAGAATCAGCCGAGTGGTTCTTGTGGCAGCACAACTCCATTTGGCTCACTGACTTCACACACCATCAGGCTGACAGGCAGCTCTCAAGCAAACTGCATCTTCACACACTATGCTTAATGCCGTTTGAGTGAATTGTCCTGAAATGCAGCTTGGTGAGCATCCCACACAAACGAAGGCTCCACAGGCAAGTCTAACATGCCAGCAGCTCCACATTCAGAAACCACTTCAGCGCCAAAGCCGTTTTCAGCTAGCCCTAAATACAAAGGCCCTAGACACAAATGTTGCTGTGAGAGCTAATTCCATCAAGCAACACTGCATGTTGCTGAATTGCATATTGAAGAAGAATCAGCCGGGTGGTTCTTGTGATAGCACAACTCCATTTGGCTCACTGACTTCACACACCATCAGGCTGACAGGCAGCTATCAAGTAAACTCAGTTTTCGCACACTATGCTTAATGCCGTTTGAGTGCATTGTCCTGAAATGCAGCTTGGTGAGCATCCCACACAAACGAAGGCTACACAGCCGGGTTTCACATGCCACCAACTCCACATTCAGAAACCACTTCAGCGCCAAAGCCGTTTTCAGCTAGCCCTAAATACAAAGGCGCTAGACGCAAATGTTGCTGTAAGAGCTAATTCCATCAAGCAACACTGCATGTTGCTGAACTGCATATTGAAGAAGAATCAGCCGAGTGGTTCTTGTGGCAGCACAACTCCATTTGGCTCACTGACTTCACACACCAGCAGGCTGACAGGCAGCTATCAAGTAAACTCAGATTTCACACAGTATGCTTTATGCTGTTTGAGTGCATTGTCCTGAAATGCAGCTTGGTGAGCATCCCACACAAACGAAGGCTCCACAGCCGGGATTCACATGCCACCAACTTCACATTCAGAAACTACTTCAGCGCCAAAGCCGTTTTCAACTAGCCCTAAATACAAAGGGTCTAAACACAAATGTTGCTGTAAGAGCTAATTCAGTCATGCAACATTGCATGTTGCTGAATTGCATATTGAAGAAGAATCAGCCGAGTGGTTCTTGTGGCAGCACAACTCCATTTGGCTCACTGACTTCACACACCATCAGGCTGACAGGCAGCTCTCAAGCAAACTACGAGTTCATACACTATGCTTAATGCCGTTTGAGTGCATTGTCCTGAAATGCAGCTTGGTGAGCATCCCACACAAACGAAGGCTACACAGCCGGGTTTCACATGCCACCAACTCCACATTCAGAAACCACTTCAGCGCCAAAGCCGTTTTCAGCTAGCCCTAAATACAAAGGCGCTAGACGCAAATGTTCCTGTAAGAGCTAATTCCGTCAAGCAACACTGCATGTTGCTGAATTGCATATTGAAGAAGAATCAGCCGAGTGGTTCTTGTGGCAGCACAACTCCATTTGGCTCACTGACTTCACACCATCAGGCTGACAGGCAGCTCTCAAGCAAACTGCATCTTCACACACTATGCTTCATGCCGTTTGAGTGCATTGTCCTGAAATGCAGCTTGTTGAGCATCCCACACAAACGAAGGCTCCACAGGCGGGATTCACATGCCACCAACTCCACATTCAGAAACCACTTCAGCGCCAAAGCCGTTTTCACCTAGCCCTAAACACAAAGGCGATAGATGCAAATGTTGCTGTGAGAGCTAATTCCGTCAAGCAACACTGCATGTTGCTGAATTGCATATTGAAGAAGAGTCAGCCGAATGGTTCTTATGGCAGCACAACTCCATTTGGCTCACTGACTTCACACACCATCAGGCTGACAGGCAGCTCTCAAGCAAACTCCGATTTCTCAAAGTATGCTTAATGCCGTTTGAGTGCATTGTCCTGAAATGCAGCTTGGTGAGCATCCCACACAAACGAAGGCTCCACAGCCGGGTTTCACATGCCACCAACTCCACATTCAGAAACCCCTTCAGCGCCAAAGCCGTTTTCTGCTAGCCCTAAATACAAAGGGTCTAAACGCAAATGTTGCTGTAAGAGCTAATTCCATCAAGCAACACTGCATGTTGCTGAATTGCATATTGAAGAAGAATCAGCCGAGCGGTACTTGTGGCAGCACAACTCCACTTGGCTCACTGACTTCACACACCATCAGGCTGACAGGCAGCTTTCAAGCAAACTGTATCTTCACACACTATGCTTAATGCCGTTTGAGTGCATTGTCCTGAAATGCAGCTTGGTGAGCATCCCACACAAACGAAGGCTCCACAGGCAAGTTTCACATGCCACCAACTCCACATTCAGAAACCACTTCAGCGCCAAAGCCGTTTTCAGCTAGCCCTAAATACAAAGGCCCTAGACACAAATGTTGCTGTGAGAGCTAATTCCATCAAGCAACACTGCATGTTGCTGAATTGCATATTGAAGAAGAATCAGCCGAGTGGTTCTTGTGATAGCACAACTCCATTTGGCTCACTGACTTCACACACCATCAGGCTGACAGGCAGCTATCAAGTAAACTCCGATTTCGCACACTATGCTTAATGCCGTTTGAGTGCATTGTCCTGAAATGCAGCTTGGTGAGCATCCCACACAAACGAAGGCTACACAGGCGGGATTCACATGCCAGCAACTCCACATTCAGAAACTACTTCAGCGCCAAAGCCGTTTTCAACTAGCCCTAAATACAAAGGGTCTAAACACAAATGTTGCTGTAAGAGCTAATTCAGTCATGCAACATTGCATGTTGCTGAATTGCATATTGAAGAAGAATCAGCCGAGTGGTTCTTGTGGCAGCACAACTCCATTTGGCTCACTGACTTCACACACCATCAGGCTGACAGGCAGCTCTCAAGCAAACTGCATCTTCACACACTATGCTTCATGCCGTTTGAGTGCATTGTCCTGAAATGCAGCTTGTTGAGCATCCCACACAAACGAAGGCTCCACAGGCGGGATTCACATGCCACCAACTCCACATTCAGAAACCACTTCAGCGCCAAAGCCGTTTTCACCTAGCCCTAAACACAAAGGCGATAGATGCAAATGTTGCTGTGAGAGCTAATTCCGTCAAGCAACACTGCATGTTGCTGAATTGCATATTGAAGAAGAGTCAGCCGAATGGTTCTTATGGCAGCACAACTCCATTTGGCTCACTGACTTCACACACCATCAGGCTGACAGGCAGCTCTCAAGCAAACTATGAGTACACACACTATGCTTAATGCCGTTTGAGTGCATTGTCCTGAAATGCAGCTTGGTGAGCATCCCACACAAACGAAGGCTCCACAGCCGGGTTTCACATGCCACCAACTCCACATTCAGAAACCCCTTCAGCGCCAAAGCCGTTTTCTGCTAGCCCTAAATACAAAGGGTCTAAACGCAAATGTTGCTGTAAGAGCTAATTCCATCAAGCAACACTGCATGTTGCTGAATTGCATATTGAAGAAGAATCAGCCGAGCGGTACTTGTGGCAGCACAACTCCACTTGGCTCACTGACTTCACACACCATCAGGCTGACAGGCAGCTTTCAAGCAAACTGTATCTTCACACACTATGCTTAATGCCGTTTGAGTGCATTGTCCTGAAATGCAGCTTGGTGAGCATCCCACACAAACGAAGGCTCCACAGGCAAGTTTCACATGCCACCAACTCCACATTCAGAAACCACTTCAGCGCCAAAGCCGTTTTCAGCTAGCCCTAAATACAAAGGCCCTAGACACAAATGTTGCTGTGAGAGCTAATTCCATCAAGCAACACTGCATGTTGCTGAATTGCATATTGAAGAAGAATCAGCCGAGTGGTTCTTGTGATAGCACAACTCCATTTGGCTCACTGACTTCACACACCATCAGGCTGACAGGCAGCTATCAAGTAAACTCCGATTTCGCACACTATGCTTAATGCCGTTTGAGTGCATTGTCCTGAAATGCAGCTTGGTGAGCATCCCACACAAACGAAGGCTACACAGGCGGGATTCACATGCCAGCAACTCCACATTCAGAAACTACTTCAGCGCCAAAGCCGTTTTCAGCTAGCCCTAAATACAAAGGCGCTAGACGCAAATGTTGCTGTAAGAGCTAATTCCGTCATGCAACACTGCATGTTGCTGAATTGCATATTGAAGAAGAATCAGCCGAGTGGTTCTTGTGGCAGCACAACTCCATTTGGCTCACTGACTTCACACACCATCAGGCTGACAGGCAGCTCTCAAGAAAACTACGAGTTCATACACTATGCTTAATGCCGTTTGAGTGCATTGTCCTGAAATGCAGCTTGGTGAGCATCCCACACAAACGAAGGCTACACAGCCGGGTTTCACATGCCACCAACTCCACATTCAGAAACCACTTCAGCGCCAAAGCCGTTTTCAGCTAGCCCTAAATACAAAGGCGCTAGACGCAAATGTTGCTGTAAGAGCTAATTCCATCAAGCAACACTGAATGTTGCTGAATTGCATATTGAAGAAGGATCAGCCCTATGGTTCTTGTGGCAGCACAACTCCATTTGGCTCACTGACTTCACACACCATCAGGCTGACAGGCAGCTCTCAAGCAAACTCAGATTTCGCACAGTATGCTTAATGCCATTTGAGTGCATTGTCCTGAAATGCAGCTTGGTGAGCATCCCACACAAATGAAGGCTTCACAGGCGGGATTCACATGCCACCAACTCCACATTCAGAAACTACTTCAGCGCCAAAGCCGTTTTCAGCTAGCCCTAAATACAAAGGCGCTAGATGCAAATGTTGCTGTAAGAGCTAATTCCGTCAAGCAACACTGCATGTTGCTGAATTGCATATTGAAGAAGAATCAGCCGAGTGGTTCTTGTGGCAGCACAACTCCATTTGGCTCACTGACTTCACACACCATCAGGCTGACAGGCAGCTCTCAAGCAAACTGCATCTTCACACACTATGCTTAATGCCGTTTGAGTGCATTGTCCTGAAATGCAGCTTGTTGAGCATCCCACACAAACGAAGGCTCCACAGGCGGGATTCACATGCCACCAACTCCACATTCAGAAACTACTTCAGCGCCAAAGCCGTTTTCAGCTAGCCCTAAACACAAAGGCGATAGATGCAAATGTTGCTGTGAGAGCTAATTCCGTCAAGCAACACTGCATGTTGCTGAATTGCATATTGAAGAAGAGTCATCCGAATGGTTCTTGTGGCAGCACAACTCCATTTGGCTCACTGACTTCACACACCATCAGGCTGACAGGCAGCTCTCAAGCAAACTATGAGTTCACACACTATGCTTAATGCCGTTTGAGTGCATTGTCCTGAAATGCAGCTTGGTGAGCATCCCACACAAACGAAGGCTCCACAGCCGGGTTTCACATGCCACCAACTCCACATTCAGAAACCACTTCAGCGCCAAAGCCGTTTTCTGCTAGCCCTAAATACAAAGGCGATAGACGCAAACGTTGCTGTAAGAGCTAATTCCATCAAGCAACACTGCATGTTGCTGAATTGCATATTGAAGAAGAATCAGCCGAGCGGTACTTGTGGCAGCACAACTCCACTTGGCTCACTGACTTCACACACCATCAGGCTGACAGGCAGCTCTCAAGCAAACTGTATCTTCACACTATGCTTAATGCCGTTTGAGTGCATTGTCCTGAAATGCAGCTTGGTGAGCATCCCACACAAACGAAGGCTGCACAGGCAAGTTTCACATGCCACCATTGCACATTCAGAAACCACTTCAGCGCCAAAGCCGTTTTCAGCTAGCCCTAAATACAAAGGCCCTAGACACAAATGTTGCTGTGAGAGCTAATTCAATCAAGCAACACTGCATGTTGCTGAATTGCATATTGAAGAAGAATCAGCCGAGTGGTTCTTGTGATAGCACAACTCCATTTGGCTCACTGACTTCACACACCATCAGGCTGACAGGCAGCTATCAAGTAAACTCCGATTTCGCACACTATGCTTAATGCCGTTTGAGTGCATTGTCCTGAAATGCAGCTTGGTGAGCATCCCACACAAACGAAGGCTACACAGGCGGGATTCACATGCCAGCAACTCCACATTCAGAAACTACTTCAGCGCCAAAGCCGTTTTCAGCTAGCCCTAAATACAAAGGGTCTAAACGCAAATGTTGCTGTAAGACCTAATTCCGTCATGCAACACTGCATGTTGCTGAATTACATATTGAAGAAGAATCAGCCGAGTGGTTCTTGTGGCAGCACAACTCCATTTGGCTCACTGACTTCACACACCATCAGGCTGACAGGCAGCTCTCAAGCAAACTCAGAATTCGCACAGTATGCTTAATGCCGTT
Organism: Ochotona princeps; assembly: GCF_030435755.1. Classification (NCBI taxonomy): domain Eukaryota; kingdom Metazoa; phylum Chordata; class Mammalia; order Lagomorpha; family Ochotonidae; genus Ochotona; species Ochotona princeps. Next base: position 151,995 of record NW_026697297.1, on the reverse strand, counting down.
TGAGTGCATTGTCCTGAAATGCAGCTTGGTGAGCATCCCACACAAACGAAGGCTCCACAGCCGGGTTTCACATGCCAACAACTCCACATTCAGAAACCCCTTCAGCGCCAAAGCCGTTTTCTGCTAGCCCTAAATACAAAGGCCCTAGACACAAATGTTGCTGTGAGAGCTAATTCCATCAAGCAACACTACATGTTGCTGAATTGCATATTGAAGAAGAATCAGCCGAGTGGTTCTTGTGGCAGCACAACTCCACTTGGCTCACTGACTTCACACACCATCAGGCTGACAGGCAGCTCTCAAGCAAACTGTATCTTCACACACTATGCTTAATGCCGTTTGAGTGCATTCTCCTGAAATGCAGCTTGGTGAGCATCCCACACAAACGAAGGCTGCACAGGCAAGTTTCACATGCCACCATTGCACATTCAGAAACCACTTCAGCGCCAAAGCCGTTTTCAGCTAGCCCTAAATACAAAGGCCCTAGACACAAATGTTGCTGTGAGAGCTAATTCCATCAAGCAACACTGCATGTTGCTGAATTGCATATTGAAGAAGAATCAGCCGAGTGGTTCTTGTGATAGCACAACTCCATTTGGCTCACTGACTTCACACACCATCAGGCTGACAGGCAGCTATCAAGTAAACTCCGATTTCGCACACTATGCTTAATGCCGTTTGAGTGCATTGTCCTGAAATGCAGCTTGGTGAGCATCCCACACAAACGAAGGCTACACAGGCGGGATTCACATGCCAGCAACTCCACATTCAGAAACTACTTCAGCGCCAAAGCCGTTTTCAGCTAGCCCTAAATACAAAGGGTCTAAACGCAAATGTTGCTGTAAGAGCTAATTCCGTCATGCAACACTGCATGTTGCTGAATTACATATTGAAGAAGAATCAGCCGAGTGGTTCTTGTGGCAGCACAACTCCATTTGGCTCACTGACTTCACACACCATCAGGCTGACAGGCAGCTCTCAAGCAAACTCAGAATTCGCACAGTATGCTTAATGCCGTTTGAGTGCATTGTCCTGAAATGCAGCTTGGTGAGCATCCCACACAAACGAAGGCTTCACAGGCGGGATTCACATGCCACCAACTCCACATTCAGAAACTACTTCAGCGCCAAAGCCGTTTTCAGCTAGCCCTAAATACAATGGGTCTAAACGCAAATGTTGCTGTAAGAGCTAATTCCATCAAGCAACACTGCATGTTGCTGAATTGCATATTGAAGAAGAATCAGCCGAGTGGTTCTTGTGGCAGCACAACTCCATTTGGCTCACTGACTTCACACACCATCAGGCTGACAGGCAGCTCTCAAGCAAACTGCATCTTCACACACTATGCTTAATGCCGTTTGAGTGCATTGTCCTGAAATGCAGCTTGGTGAGCATCCCACACAAACGAAGGCTCCACAGCCGGGTTTCACATGCCACCAACTCCACATTCAGAAACCCCTTCAGCGCCAAAAACATTTTCAGCTAGCCCTAAATGCAAAGGCGCTAGACGCAAATGTTGCTGTAAGAGCTAATTCCGTCAAGCAACACTACATGTTGCTGAACTGCATATTGAAGAAGAATCAGCCGAGTGGTTCTTGTGGCAGCACAACTCCATTTGGCTCACTGACTTCACACACCATCAGGCTGACAGGCAGCTCTCAAGCAAACTACGAGTTCACACACTATGCTTAATGCCGTTTGAGTGCATTGTCCTGAAATGCAGCTTGTTGAGCATCCCACACAAACGACGGCTCCACAGCCGGGTTTCACATGCCAACAACTCCACATTCAGAAACTACTTCAGCGCCAAAGCCATTTTCAGCTAGCCCTAAATACAAAGGCGCTAGACACAAATGTTGCTGTAAGAGCTAATTCCATCAAGCAACACTGCATATTGCTGAATTGCATATTGAAGAAGAATCAGCCGTGTGGTTCTTGTGATAGCACAACTCCATTTGGCTCACTGACTTCACACACCATCAGGCTGACAGGCAGCTCTCAAGTAAACTCCGATTTCGCACACTATGCTTAATGCCGTTTGAGTGCATTGTCCTGAAATGCAGCTTGGTGAGCATCCCACACAAACGAAGGCTACACAGGCGGGATTCACATGCCACCATTGCACATTCAGAAACTACTTCAGCGCCAAAGCCGTTTTCAGCTAGCCCTAAATACAAAAGGTCTAAACGCAAATGTTGCTGTAAGAGCTAATTCCGTCAAGCCACACTGCATGTTGCTGAATTGCATATTGAAGAAGAATCAGCCGAGTGGTTCTTGTGGCAGCACAACTCCATTTGGCTCACTGACTTCACACACCATCAGGCTGACTGGCAGCTCTCAAGCAAACTACGTGTTCACACACTATGCTTAATGCCGTTTGAGTGCATTGTCCTGAAATGCAGCTTGGTGAGCATCCCACACAAACGAAGGCTCCACAGCCGGGTTTCACATGCCACCAACTCCACATTCAGAAACCACTTCAGCGCCAAAGCCGTTTTCAGCTAGCCCTAAATACAAAGGCGCTAGACGCAAATGTTCCTGTAAGAGCTAATTCCATCAAGCAACACTGAATGTTGCTGAATTGCATATTGAAGAAGAATCAGCCCTATGGTTCTTGTGGCAGCACAACTCCATTTGGCTCACTGAATTCACACACCATCAGGCTGACAGGCAGATCTCAAGTAAACTCCGATTTCGCACACTATGCTTAATGCTGTTTGAGTGCATTGTCCTGAAATGCAGCTTGGTGAGCATCCCACACAAACGAATGCTACACAGGCGGGATTCACATGCCAACAATTGCACATTCAGAAACTACTTCAGCACCAAAGCCGTTTTCAGCTAGCCCTAAGTACAAAGGCGCTAGATGCAAATGTTGCTGTAAGAGCTAATTCCGTCAAGCAACACTGCATGTTGCTGAATTGCATATTGAAGAAGAATCAGCCGAGTGGTTCTTGTGGCAGCACAACTCCATTTGGCTCACTGACTTCACACACCATCAGGCTGACAGGCAGCTCTCAAGCAAACTGCATCTTCACACACTATGCTTAATGCCGTTTGAGTGCATTGTCCTGAAATGCAGCTTGTTGAGCATCCCACACAAACGAAGGCTCCACAGGCGGGATTCACATGCCACCAACTCCACATTCAGAAACTACTTCAGCGCCAAAGCCGTTTTCAGCTAGCCCTAAACACAAAGGCGCTAGATGCAAATGTTGCTGTGAGAGCTAATTCCGTCAAGCAACACTGCATGTTGCTGAATTGCATATTGAAGAAGAGTCAGCCGAGTGGTTCTTGTGGCAGCACAACTCCATTTGGCTCACTGACTTCACGCACCATCAGGCTGACAGGCAGCTCTCAAGCAAACTATGAGTTCACACACTATGCTTAATGCCGTTTGAGTGCATTGTCCTGAAATGCAGCTTGGTGAGCATCCCACACAAACGAAGGCTCCACAGCCGGGTTTCACATGCCAACAGCTCCACATTCAGAAACCCCTTCAGCGCCAAAGCCGTTTTCTGCTAGCCCTAAATACAAAGGCGATAGACGCAAACGTTGCTGTAAGAGCTAATTCCATCAAGCAACACTACATGTTGCTGAATTGCATATTGAAGAAGAATCAGCCGAGCGGTACTTGCGGCAGCACAACTCCACTTGGCTCACTGACTTCACACACCATCAGGCTGACAGGCAGCTCTCAAGCAAACTGTATCTTCACACACTATGCTTAATGCCGTTTGAGTGCATTGTCCTGAAATGCAGCTTGGTGAGCATCCCACACAAACGAAGGCTCCACAGGCAAGTTTCACATGCCAGCAACTCCACATTCAGAAACCACTTCAGCGCCAAAGCCGTTTTCAGCTAGCCCTAAATACAAAGGCCCTAGACACAAATGTTGCTGTGAGAGCTAATTCCATCAAGCAACACTGCATGTTGCTGAATTGCATATTGCAGAAGAATCAGCCGAGTGGTTCTTGTGATAGCACAACTCCATTTGGCTCACTGAATTCACACACCATCAGGCTGACAGGCAGCTCTCAAGTAAACTCCGATTTCGCACACTATGCTTAATGCCGTTTGAGTGCATTGTCCTGAAATGCAGCTTGGTGAGCATCCCACACAAACGAAGGCTCCACAGGCAAGTTTCACATGCCACCAACTCCACATTCAGAAACTACTTCAGCGCCAAAGCCGTTTTCAGCTAGCCCTAAATACAAAGGGTCTAAACGCAAATGTTGCTGTAAGAGCTAATTCCGACATGCAACACTGCATGTTGCTGAATTGCATATTGAAGAAGAATCAGCCGAGTGGTTCTTGTGGCAGCACAACTCCATTTGGCTCACTGACTTCACACACCATCAGGCTGACAGGCAGCTCTCAAGCAAACTACGAATTCGCACAGTATGCTTAATGCCGTTTGAGTGCATTGTCCTGAAATGCAGCTTGGTGAGCATCCCACACAAACGAAGGCTTCACAGGCGGGTTTCACATGCAAACAACTCCACATTCAGAAACTACTTCAGCGCCAAAGCCGTTTTCAGCTAGCCCTAAATACAATGGGTCTAAACGCAAATGTTGCTGTAAGAGCTAATTCCATCAAGCAACACTGCATGTTGCTGAATTGCATATTGAAGAAGAATCAGCCGAGTGGTTCTTGTGGAAGCACAACTACATTTGGCTCACTGACTTCACACACCATCAGGCTGACTGGCAGCTCTCAAGCAAACTACGAGTTCACACACTATGCTTAATGCCGTTTGAGTGCATTGTCCTGAAATGCAGCTTGGTGAGCATCCCACACAAACGAAGGCTCCACAGGCGGGTTTCACATGCCACCAACTCCACATTCAGAAACTACTTCAGCGCCAAAGCCGTTTTCAGCTAGCCCTAAATACAATGGGTCTAAACGCAAATGTTGCTGTAAGAGCTAATTCCATCAAGCAACACTGCATGTTGCTGAATTGCATATTGAAGAAGAATCAGCCGTGTGGTTCTTGTGATAGCACAACTCCATTTGGCTCACTGACTTCACACACCATCAGGCTGACAGGCAGCACTCAAGTAAACTCCGATTTCGCACACTATGCTTAATGCCGTTTGAGTGCATTGTCCTGAAATGCAGCTTGGTGAGCATCCCACACAAACGAATGCTACACAGGCGGGATTCACATGCCACCAATTGCACATTCAGAAACTACTTCAACGCCAAAGCCGTTTTCAGCTAGCCCTAAATACAAAAGGTCTAAACGCAAATGTTGCTGTAAGAGCTAATTCCATCAAGCAACACTGCATGTTGCTGAATTGCATATTGAAGAAGAATCAGCCGAGTGGTTCTTGTGGCAGCACAACTCCATTTGGCTCACTGACTTCACACACCATCAGGCTGATTGGCAGCTCTCAAGCAAACTACGAGTTCACACAGTATGCTTAATGCCGTTTGAGTGCATTGTCCTGAAATGCAGCTTGGTGAGCATCCCACACAAACGAAGGCTCCACAGCTGGGTTTCACATGCCACCAACTCCACATTCAGAAACCACTTCAGCGCCAAAGCCGTTTTCAGCTAGCCCTAAATACAAAGGCGCTAGACGCAAATGTTCCTGTAAGAGCTAATTCCATCAAGCAACACTGAATGTTGCTGAATTGCATATTGAAGAAGAATCAGCCCTATGGTTCTTGTGGCAGCACAACTCCATTTGGCTCACTGAATTCACACACCATCAGGCTGACAGGCAGATCTCAAGTAAACTCCGATTTCGCACACTATGCTTAATGCTGTTTGAGTGCATTGTCCTGAAATGCAGCTTGGTGAGCATCCCACACAAACGAATGCTACACAGGCGGGATTCACATGCCAACAATTGCACATTCAGAAACTACTTCAGCACCAAAGCCGTTTTCAGCTAGCCCTAAGTACAAAGGCGCTAGATGCAAATGTTGCTGTAAGAGCTAATTCCGTCAAGCAACACTGCATGTTGCTGAATTGCATATTGAAGAAGAATCAGCCGAGTGGTTCTTGTGGCAGCACAACTCCATTTGGCTCACTGACTTCACACACCATCAGGCTGACAGGCAGCTCTCAAGCAAACTGCATCTTCACACACTATGCTTAATGCCGTTTGAGTGCATTGTCCTGAAATGCAGCTTGTTGAGCATCCCACACAAACGAAGGCTCCACAGGCGGGATTCACATGCCACCAACTCCACATTCAGAAACTACTTCAGCGCCAAAGCCGTTTTCAGCTAGCCCTAAACACAAAGGCGCTAGATGCAAATGTTGCTGTGAGAGCTAATTCCGTCAAGCAACACTGCATGTTGCTGAATTGCATATTGAAGAAGAGTCAGCCGAGTGGTTCTTGTGGCAGCACAACTCCATTTGGCTCACTGACTTCACGCACCATCAGGCTGACAGGCAGCTCTCAAGCAAACTATGAGTTCACACACTATGCTTAATGCCGTTTGAGTGCATTGTCCTGAAATGCAGCTTGGTGAGCATCCCACACAAACGAAGGCTCCACAGCCGGGTTTCACATGCCAACAGCTCCACATTCAGAAACCCCTTCAGCGCCAAAGCCGTTTTCTGCTAGCCCTAAATACAAAGGCGATAGACGCAAACGTTGCTGTAAGAGCTAATTCCATCAAGCAACACTACATGTTGCTGAATTGCATATTGAAGAAGAATCAGCCGAGCGGTACTTGCGGCAGCACAACTCCACTTGGCTCACTGACTTCACACACCATCAGGCTGACAGGCAGCTCTCAAGCAAACTGTATCTTCACACACTATGCTTAATGCCGTTTGAGTGCATTGTCCTGAAATGCAGCTTGGTGAGCATCCCACACAAACGAAGGCTCCACAGGCAAGTTTCACATGCCAGCAACTCCACATTCAGAAACCACTTCAGCGCCAAAGCCGTTTTCAGCTAGCCCTAAATACAAAGGCCCTAGACACAAATGTTGCTGTGAGAGCTAATTCCATCAAGCAACACTGCATGTTGCTGAATTGCATATTGCAGAAGAATCAGCCGAGTGGTTCTTGTGATAGCACAACTCCATTTGGCTCACTGAATTCACACACCATCAGGCTGACAGGCAGCTCTCAAGTAAACTCCGATTTCGCACACTATGCTTAATGCCGTTTGAGTGCATTGTCCTGAAATGCAGCTTGGTGAGCATCCCACACAAACGAAGGCTCCACAGGCAAGTTTCACATGCCACCAACTCCACATTCAGAAACTACTTCAGCGCCAAAGCCGTTTTCAGCTAGCCCTAAATACAAAGGGTCTAAACGCAAATGTTGCTGTAAGAGCTAATTCCGACATGCAACACTGCATGTTGCTGAATTGCATATTGAAGAAGAATCAGCCGAGTGGTTCTTGTGGCAGCACAACTCCATTTGGCTCACTGACTTCACACACCATCAGGCTGACAGGCAGCTCTCAAGCAAACTACGAATTCGCACAGTATGCTTAATGCCGTTTGAGTGCATTGTCCTGAAATGCAGCTTGGTGAGCATCCCACACAAACGAAGGCTTCACAGGCGGGTTTCACATGCAAACAACTCCACATTCAGAAACTACTTCAGCGCCAAAGCCGTTTTCAGCTAGCCCTAAATACAATGGGTCTAAACGCAAATGTTGCTGTAAGAGCTAATTCCATCAAGCAACACTGCATGTTGCTGAATTGCATATTGAAGAAGAATCAGCCGAGTGGTTCTTGTGGAAGCACAACTACATTTGGCTCACTGACTTCACACACCATCAGGCTGACTGGCAGCTCTCAAGCAAACTACGAGTTCACACACTATGCTTAATGCCGTTTGAGTGCATTGTCCTGAAATGCAGCTTGGTGAGCATCCCACACAAACGAAGGCTCCACAGGCGGGTTTCACATGCCACCAACTCCACATTCAGAAACTACTTCAGCGCCAAAGCCGTTTTCAGCTAGCCCTAAATACAATGGGTCTAAACGCAAATGTTGCTGTAAGAGCTAATTCCATCAAGCAACACTGCATGTTGCTGAATTGCATATTGAAGAAGAATCAGCCGTGTGGTTCTTGTGATAGCACAACTCCATTTGGCTCACTGACTTCACACACCATCAGGCTGACAGGCAGCACTCAAGTAAACTCCGATTTCGCACACTATGCTTAATGCCGTTTGAGTGCATTGTCCTGAAATGCAGCTTGGTGAGCATCCCACACAAACGAATGCTACACAGGCGGGATTCACATGCCACCAATTGCACATTCAGAAACTACTTCAACGCCAAAGCCGTTTTCAGCTAGCCCTAAATACAAAAGGTCTAAACGCAAATGTTGCTGTAAGAGCTAATTCCATCAAGCAACACTGCATGTTGCTGAATTGCATATTGAAGAAGAATCAGCCGAGTGGTTCTTGTGGCAGCACAACTCCATTTGGCTCACTGACTTCACACACCATCAGGCTGATTGGCAGCTCTCAAGCAAACTACGAGTTCACACAGTATGCTTAATGCCGTTTGAGTGCATTGTCCTGAAATGCAGCTTGGTGAGCATCCCACACAAACGAAGGCTCCACAGCTGGGTTTCACATGCCACCAACTCCACATTCAGAAACCCCTTCAGCGCCAAAGCAGTTTTCAGCTAGCCCTAAATACAAAGGCCCTAGACACAAATGTTGCTGTAAGAGCTAATTCCATCAAGCAACACTGCATGTTGCTGAATTGCATATTGAAGAAGAATCAGCCGAGTGGTTCTTGTGGCAGCACAACTCCATTTGGCTCACTGAATTCACACACCATCAGGCTGACAGGCAGATCTCAAGTAAACTCCGATTTCGCACACTATGCTTAATGCCGTTTGAGTGCATTGTCCTGAAATGCAGCTTGGTGAGCATCCCACGCAAACGAAGGCTACACAGGCGGGATTCACATGCCAACAATTGCACATTCAGAAACTCCTTCAGAGCCAAAGCCGTTTTCAGCTAGCCCTAAGTACAAAGGCGCTAGATGCAAATGTTGCTGTAAGAGCTAATTCCATCAAGCAACACAGTATGTTGCTGAATTGCATATTGAAGAAGAATCAGCCGAGTGGTTCTTGTGGCAGCACAACTCCATTTGGCTCACTGACTTCACACACCATCAGGCTGACAGGCAGCTCTCAAGCAAACTACGAGTTCACACAGTATGCTTAATGCCGTTTGAGTGCATTGTCCTGAAATACAGCTTGGTGAGCATCCCACACAAACGAAGGCTCCACAGGCGGGATTCACATGCCACCACCTCCACATTCAGAAACTACTTCAGCGCCAAAGCAGTTTTCAGCTAGCTCTAAATACAAAGGCCCTAGACGCAAATGTTGCTGTAAGAGCTAATTCCATCAAGCAACACTGCATGTTGCTGAATTGCATATTGAAGAAGAATCAGCCGAGTGGTTCTTGTGGCAGCACAACTCCATTTGGCTCACTGACTTCACACACCATCAGGCTGACAGGCAGCTCTCAAGCAAACTACGAGTTCATACACTATGCTTAATGCCGTTTGAGTGCATTGTCCTGAAATGCAGCTTAGTGAGCATCCCACACAAACGAAGGCTACACAGCCGGGTTTCACATGGCACCAACTCCACATTCAGAAACCACTTCAGCGCCAAAGCCGTTTTCAGCTAGCCCTAAATACAAAGGCGCTAGACGCAAATGTTCCTGTAAGAGCTAATTCCATCAAGCAACACTGAATGTTGCTGAATTGCATATTGAAGAAGAATCAGCCCTATGGTTCTTGTGGCAGCACAACTCCATTTGGCTCACTGACTTCACACACCATCAGGCTGACAGGCAGCTCTCAAGCAAACTCAGAATTCGCACAGTATGCTTAATGCCGTTTGAGTGCATTGTCCTGAAATGCAGCTTGGTGAGCATCCCACACAAACGAAGGCTTCACAGGCGGGATTCACATGCCACCAACTCCACATTCAGAAACTACTTCAGCGCCAAGCCGTTTTCAGCTAGCCCTAAATACAATGGGTCTAAACGCAAATGTTGCTGTAAGAGCTAATTCCGTCAAGCAACACTGCATGTTGCTGAATTGCATATTGAAGAAGAATCAGCCGAGTGGTTCTTGTGGCAGCACAACTCCATTTGGCTCACTGACTTCACACACCATCAGGCTGACAGGCAGCTCTCAAGCAAACTATGAGTTCACACACTATGCTTAATGCCGTTTGAGTGCATTGTCCTGAAATGCAGCTTGGTGAGCATCCCACACAAACGAAGGCTCCACAGCCGGGTTTCACATGCCACCAACTCCACATTCAGAAACCCCTTCAGCGCCAAAGCCGTTTTCTGCTAGCCCTAAATACAAAGGCCCTAGACACAAATGTTGCTGTGAGAGCTAATTCCATCAAGCAACACTACATGTTGCTGAATTGCATATTGAAGAAGAATCAGCCGAGTGGTTCTTGTGGCAGCACAACTCCACTTGGCTCACTGACTTCACACACCATCAGGCTGACAGGCAGCTCTCAAGCAAACTGTATCTTCACACACTATGCTTAATGCCGTTTGAGTGCATTGTCCTGAAATGCAGCTTGGTGAGCATCCCACACAAACGAAGGCTACACAGCCGGGTTTCACATGGCACCAACTCCACATTCAGAAACCACTTCAGCGCCAAAGCCGTTTTCAGCTAGCCCTAAATACAAAGGCCCTAGACACAAATGTTGCTGTGAGAGCTAATTCAATCAAGCAACACTGCATGTTGCTGAATTGCATATTGAAGAAGAATCAGCCGAGTGGTTCTTGTGATAGCACAACTCCATTTGGCTCACTGACTTCACACACCATCAGGCTGACAGGCAGCTATCAAGTAAACTCCGATTTCGCACACTATGCTTAATGCCGTTTGAGTGCATTGTCCTGAAATGCAGCTTGGTGAGCATCCCACACAAACGAAGGCTACACAGGCGGGATTCACATGCCAGCAACTCCACATTCAGAAACTACTTCAGCGCCAAAGCCGTTTTCAGCTAGCCCTAAATACAAAGGGTCTAAACGCAAATGTTGCTGTAAGACCTAATTCCGTCATGCAACACTGCATGTTGCTGAATTACATATTGAAGAAGAATCAGCCGAGTGGTTCTTGTGGCAGCACAACTCCATTTGGCTCACTGACTTCACACACCATCAGGCTGACAGGCAGCTCTCAAGCAAACTCAGAATTCGCACAGTATGCTTAATGCCGTTTGAGTGCATTGTCCTGAAATGCAGCTTGGTGAGCATCCCACACAAACGAAGGCTCCACAGCCGGGTTTCACATGCCACCAACTCCACATTCAGAATCCCCTTCAGCGCCAAAGCCGTTTTCTGCTAGCCCTAAATACAAAGGCCCTAGACACAAATGTTGCTGTGAGAGCTAATTCCATCAAGCAACACTACATGTTGCTGAATTGCATATTGAAGAAGAATCAGCCGAGCGGTACTTGTGGCAGCACAACTCCACTTGGCTCACTGACTTCACACACCATCAGGCTGACAGGCAGCTCTCAAGCAAACTGTATCTTCACACACTATGCTTAATGCCGTTTGAGTGCATTCTCCTGAAATGCAGCTTGGTGAGCATCCCACACAAACGAAGGCTGCACAGGCAAGTTTCACATGCCACCATTGCACATTCAGAAACCACTTCAGCGCCAAAGCCGTTTTCAGCTAGCCCTAAATACAAAGGCCCTAGACACAAATGTTGCTGTGAGAGCTAATTCCATCAAGCAACACTGCATGTTGCTGAATTGCATATTGAAGAAGAATCAGCCGAGTGGTTCTTGTGATAGCACAACTCCATTTGGCTCACTGACTTCACACACCATCAGGCTGACAGGCAGCTATCAAGTAAACTCCGATTTCGCACACTATGCTTAATGCCGTTTGAGTGCATTGTCCTGAAATGCAGCTTGGTGAGCATCCCACACAAACGAAGGCTACACAGGCGGGATTCACATGCCAGCAACTCCACATTCAGAAACTACTTCAGCGCCAAAGCCGTTTTCAGCTAGCCCTAAATACAAAGGGTCTAAACGCAAATGTTGCTGTAAGACCTAATTCCGTCATGCAACACTGCATGTTGCTGAATTACATATTGAAGAAGAATCAGCCGAGTGCTTCTTGTGGCAGCACAACTCCATTTGGCTCACTGACTTCACACACCATCAGGCTGACAGGCAGCTCTCAAGCAAACTCAGAATTCGCACAGTATGCTTAATGCCGTTTGAGTGCATTGTCCTGAAATGCAGCTTGGTGAGCATCCCACACAAACGAAGGCTTCACAGGCGGGATTCACATGCCACCAACTCCACATTCAGAAACTACTTCAGCGCCAAAGCCGTTTTCAGCTAGCCCTAAATACAATGGGTCTAAACGCAAATGTTGCTGTAAGAGCTAATTCCATCAAGCAACACTGCATGTTGCTGAATTGCATATTGAAGAAGAATCAGCCGAGTGGTTCTTGTGGCAGCACAACTCCATTTGGCTCACTGACTTCACACACCATCAGGCTGACAGGCAGCTCTCAAGCAAACTGCATCTTCACACACTATGCTTAATGCCGTTTGAGTGCATTGTCCTGAAATGCAGCTTGGTGAGCATCCCACACAAACGAAGGCTCCACAGCCGGGTTTCACATGCCACCAACTCCACATTCAGAAACCCCTTCAGCGCCAAAAACATTTTCAGCTAGCCCTAAATACAAAGGCGCTAGACGCAAATGTTGCTGTAAGAGCTAATTCCGTCAAGCAACACTACATGTTGCTGAACTGCATATTGAAGAAGAATCAGCCGAGTGGTTCTTGTGGCAGCACAACTCCATTTGGCTCACTGACTTCACACACCATCAGGCTGACAGGCAGCTCTCAGGCAAACTACGAGTTCACACACTATGCTTAATGCCGTTTGAGTGCATTGTCCTGAAATGCAGCTTGTTGAGCATCCCACACAAACGACGGCTCCACAGCCGGGTTTCACATACCAACAACTCCACATTCAGAAACTACTTCAGCGCCAAAGCCGTTTTCAGCTAGCCCTAAATACAAAGGCGCTAGACACAAATGTTGCTGTAAGAGCTAATTCCATCAAGCAACACTGCATATTGCTGAATTGCATATTGAAGAAGAATCAGCCGTGTGGTTCTTGTGATAGCACAACTCCATTTGGCTCACTGACTTCACACACCATCAGGCTGACAGGCAGCTCTCAAGTAAACTCCGATTTCGCACACTATGCTTAATGCCGTTTGAGTGCATTGTCCTGAAATGCAGCTTGGTGAGCATCCCACACAAACGAAGGCTACACAGGCGGGATTCACATGCCACCATTGCACATTCAGAAACTACTTCAGCGCCAAAGCCGTTTTCAGCTAGCCCTAAATACAAAAGGTCTAAACGCAAATGTTGCTGTAAGAGCTAATTCCGTCAAGCAACACTGCATGTTGCTGAATTGCATATTGAAGAAGAATCAGCCGAGTGGTTCTTGTGGCAGCACAACTCCATTTGGCTCACTGACTTCACACACCATCAGGCTGACAGCAGCTCTCAAGCAAACTGCATCTTCACACACTATGCTTAATGCCGTTTGAGTGCATTGTCCTGAAATGCAGCTTGGTGAGCATCCCACACAAACGAAGGCCCCACAGCCGGGTTTCACATGACACCAACTCCACATTCAGAAACCACTTCAGCGCCAAAGCCGTTTTCAGCTAGCCCTAAATACAAAGGCGCTAGACGCAAATGTTCCTGTAAGAGCTAATTCCATCAAGCAACACTGAATGTTGCTGAATTGCATATTGAAGAAGAATCAGCCCTATGGTTCTTGTGGCAGCACAACTCCATTTGGCTCACTGAATTCACACACCATCAGGCTGACAGGCAGATCTCAAGTAAACTCCGATTTCGCACACTATGCTTAATGCTGTTTGAGTGCATTGTCCTGAAATGCAGCTTGGTGAGCATCCCACACAAACGAAGGCTACACAGGCGGGATTCACATGCCAACAATTGCACATTCAGAAACTACTTCAGCGCCAAAGCCGTTTTCAGCTAGCCCTAAGTACAAAGGCGCTAGATGCAAATGTTGCTGTAAGAGCTAATTCCGTCAAGCAACACTGCATGTTGCTGAATTGCATATTGAAGAAGAATCAGCCGAGTGGTTCTTGTGATAGCACAACTCCATTTGGCTCACTGACTTCACACACCATCAGGCTGACAGGCAGCTATCAAGTAAACTCCGATTTCGCACACTATGCTTAATGCCGTTTGAGTGCATTGTCCTGAAATGCAGCTTGGTGAGCATCCCACACAAACGAAGGCTACACAGGCGGGATTCACATGCCAGCAACTCCACATTCAGAAACTACTTCAGCGCCAAAGCCGTTTTCAGCTAGCCCTAAATACAAAGGGTCTAAACGCAAATGTTGCTGTAAGACCTAATTCCGTCATGCAACACTGCATGTTGCTGAATTACATATTGAAGAAGAATCAGCCGAGTGGTTCTTGTGGCAGCACAACTCCATTTGGCTCACTGACTTCACACACCATCAGGCTGACAGGCAGCTCTCAAGCAAACTCAGAATTCGCACAGTATGCTTAATGCCGTTTGAGTGCATTGTCCTGAAATGCAGCTTGGTGAGCATCCCACACAAACGAAGGCTCCACAGCCGGGTTTCACATGCCACCAACTCCACATTCAGAAACCCCTTCAGCGCCAAAGCCGTTTTCTGCTAGCCCTAAATACAAAGGCCCTAGACACAAATGTTGCTGTGAGAGCTAATTCCATCAAGCAACACTACATGTTGCTGAATTGCATATTGAAGAAGAATCAGCCGAGCGGTACTTGTGGCAGCACAACTCCACTTGGCTCACTGACTTCACACACCATCAGGCTGACAGGCAGCTCTCAAGCAAACTGTATCTTCACACACTATGCTTAATGCCGTTTGAGTGCATTCTCCTGAAATGCAGCTTGGTGAGCATCCCACACAAACGAAGTCTGCACAGGCAAGTTTCACATGCCACCATTGCACATTCAGAAACCACTTCAGCGCCAAAGCCGTTTTCAGCTAGCCCTAAATACAAAGGCCCTAGACACAAATGTTGCTGTGAGAGCTAATTCCATCAAGCAACACTGAATGTTGCTGAATTGCATATTGTAGAAGAATCAGCCCTATGGTTCTTGTGATAGCACAACTCCATTTGGCTCACTGACTTCACACACCATCAGGCTGACAGGCAGCTATCAAGTAAACTCCGATTTCGCACACTATGCTTAATGCCGTTTGAGTGCATTGTCCTGAAATGCAGCTTGGTGAGCATCCCACACAAACGAAGGCTACACAGGCGGGATTCACATGCCAGCAACTCCACATTCAGAAACTACTTCAGCGCCAAAGCCGTTTTCAGCTAGCCCTAAATACAAAGGGTCTAAACGCAAATGTTGCTGTAAGACCTAATTCCGTCATGCAACACTGCATGTTGCTGAATTACATATTGAAGAAGAATCAGCCGAGTGGTTCTTGTGGCAGCACAACTCCATTTGGCTCACTGACTTCACACACCATCAGGCTGACAGGCAGCTCTCAAGCAAACTCAGAATTCGCACAGTATGCTTCATGCCGTTTGAGTGCATTGTCCTGAAATGCAGCTTGGTGAGCATCCCACACAAACGAAGGCTTCACAGGCGGGATTCACATGCCACCAACTCCACATTCAGAAACTACTTCAGCGCCAAAGCCGTTTTCAGCTAGCCCTAAATACAATGGGTCTAAACGCAAATGTTGCTGTAAGAGCTAATTCCATCAAGCAACACTGCATGTTGCTGAATTGCATATTGAAGAAGAATCAGCCGAGTGGTTCTTGTGGCAGCACAACTCCATTTGGCTCACTGACTTCACACACCATCAGGCTGACAGGCAGCTCTCAAGCAAACTGCATCTTCACACACTATGCTTAATGCCGTTTGAGTGCATTGTCCTGAAATGCAGCTTGGTGAGCATCCCACACAAACGAAGGCTCCACAGCCGGGTTTCACATGCCACCAACTCCACATTCAGAAACCCCTTCAGCGCCAAAAACATTTTCAGCTAGCCCTAAATGCAAAGGCGCTAGACGCAAATGTTGCTGTAAGAGCTAATTCCGTCAAGCAACACTACATGTTGCTGAACTGCATATTGAAGAAGAATCAGCCGAGTGGTTCTTCTGGCAGCACAACTCCATTTGGCTCACTGACTTCACACACCATCAGGCTGACAGGCAGCTCTCAAGCAAACTACGAGTTCACACACTATGCTTAATGCCGTTTGAGTGCATTGTCCTGAAATGCAGCTTGTTGAGCATCCCACACAAACGACGGCTCCACAGCCGGGTTTCACATGCCAACAGCTCCACATTCAGAAACCCCTTCAGCGCCAAAGCCGTTTTCTGCTAGCCCTAAATACAAAGGCGATAGACGCAAACGTTGCTGTAAGAGCTAATTCCATCAAGCAACACTACATGTTGCTGAATTGCATATTGAAGAAGAATCAGCCGAGCGGTACTTGCGGCAGCACAACTCCACTTGGCTCACTGACTTCACACACCATCAGGCTGACAGGCAGCTCTCAAGCAAACTGTATCTTCACACACTATGCTTAATGCCGTTTGAGTGCATTGTCCTGAAATGCAGCTTGGTGAGCATCCCACACAAACGAAGGCTCCACAGGCAAGTTTCACATGCCAGCAACTCCACATTCAGAAACCACTTCAGCGCCAAAGCCGTTTTCAGCTAGCCCTAAATACAAAGGCCCTAGACACAAATGTTGCTGTGAGAGCTAATTCCATCAAGCAACACTGCATGTTGCTGAATTGCATATTGCAGAAGAATCAGCCGAGTGGTTCTTGTGATAGCACAACTCCATTTGGCTCACTGAATTCACACACCATCAGGCTGACAGGCAGCTCTCAAGTAAACTCCGATTTCGCACATTATGCTTAATGCCGTTTGAGTGCATTGTCCTGAAATGCAGCTTGGTGAGCATCCCACACAAACGAAGGCTTCACAGGCGGGATTCACATGCCACCAACTCCACATTCAGAAACTACTTCAGCGCCAAAGCCGTTTTCAGCTAGCCCTAAATACAAAGGGTCTAAACGCAAATGTTGCTGTAAGACCTAATTCCGTCATGCAACACTGCATGTTGCTGAATTACATATTGAAGAAGAATCAGCCGAGTGGTTCTTGTGGCAGCACAACTCCATTTGGCTCACTGACTTCACACACCATCAGGCTGACAGGCAGCTCTCAAGCAAACTCAGAATTCGCACAGTATGCTTCATGCCGTTTGAGTGCATTGTCCTGAAATGCAGCTTGGTGAGCATCCCACACAAACGAAGGCTTCACAGGCGGGATTCACATGCCACCAACTCCACATTCAGAAACTACTTCAGCGCCAAAGCCGTTTTCAGCTAGCCCTAAATACAATGGGTCTAAACGCAAATGTTGCTGTAAGAGCTAATTCCATCAAGCAACACTGCATGTTGCTGAATTGCATATTGAAGAAGAATCAGCCGAGTGGTTCTTGTGGCAGCACAACTCCATTTGGCTCACTGACTTCACACACCATCAGGCTGACAGGCAGCTCTCAAGCAAACTGCATCTTCACACACTATGCTTAATGCCGTTTGAGTGCATTGTCCTGAAATGCAGCTTGGTGAGCATCCCACACAAACGAAGGCTCCACAGCCGGGTTTCACATGCCACCAACTCCACATTCAGAAACCCCTTCAGCGCCAAAAACATTTTCAGCTAGCCCTAAATGCAAAGGCGCTAGACGCAAATGTTGCTGTAAGAGCTAATTCCGTCAAGCAACACTACATGTTGCTGAACTGCATATTGAAGAAGAATCAGCCGAGTGGTTCTTGTGGCAGCACAACTCCATTTGGCTCACTGACTTCACACACCATCAGGCTGACAGGCAGCTCTCAAGCAAACTACGAGTTCACACACTATGCTTAATGCCGTTTGAGTGCATTGTCCTGAAATGCAGCTTGTTGAGCATCCCACACAAACGACGGCTCCACAGCCGGGTTTCACATGCCAACAGCTCCACATTCAGAAACCCCTTCAGCGCCAAAGCCGTTTTCTGCTAGCCCTAAATACAAAGGCGATAGACGCAAACGTTGCTGTAAGAGCTAATTCCATCAAGCAACACTACATGTTGCTGAATTGCATATTGAAGAAGAATCAGCCGAGCGGTACTTGCGGCAGCACAACTCCACTTGGCTCACTGACTTCACACACCATCAGGCTGACAGGCAGCTCTCAAGCAAACTGTATCTTCACACACTATGCTTAATGCCGTTTGAGTGCATTGTCCTGAAATGCAGCTTGGTGAGCATCCCACACAAACGAAGGCTCCACAGGCAAGTTTCACATGCCAGCAACTCCACATTCAGAAACCACTTCAGCGCCAAAGCCGTTTTCAGCTAGCCCTAAATACAAAGGCCCTAGACACAAATGTTGCTGTGAGAGCTAATTCCATCAAGCAACACTGCATGTTGCTGAATTGCATATTGCAGAAGAATCAGCCGAGTGGTTCTTGTGATAGCACAACTCCATTTGGCTCACTGAATTCACACACCATCAGGCTGACAGGCAGCTCTCAAGTAAACTCCGATTTCGCACATTATGCTTAATGCCGTTTGAGTGCATTGTCCTGAAATGCAGCTTGGTGAGCATCCCACACAAACGAAGGCTTCACAGGCGGGATTCACATGCCACCAACTCCACATTCAGAAACTACTTCAGCGCCAAAGCCGTTTTCAGCTAGCCCTAAATACAAAGGGTCTAAACGCAAATGTTGCTGTAAGAGCTAATTCCGTCATGCAACACTGCATGTTGCTGAATTGCATATTGAAGAAGAATCAGCCGAGTGGTTCTTGTGGCAGCACAACTCCATTTGGCTCACTGACTTCACACACCATCAGGCTGACAGGCAGCTCTCAAGCAAACTACGAGTTCACACAGTATGCTTAATGCCGTTTGAGTGCATTGTCCTGAAATGCAGCTTGGTGAGCATCCCACACAAACGAAGGCTCCACAGGCGGGTTTCACATGCCACCAACTCCACATTCAGAAACTACTTCAGCGCCAAAGCCGTTTTCAGCTAGCCCTAAATACAAAGGCGCTAGACACAAATGTTCCTGTAAGAGCTAATTCCATCAAGCAACACTGCATGTTGCTGAATTGCATATTGAAGAAGAATCAGCCGTGTGGTTCTTGTGATAGCACAACTCCATTTGGCTCACTGACTTTACACACCATCAGGCTGACAGGCAGCACTCAAGTAAACTCCGATTTCGCACACTATGCTTAATGCCGTTTGAGTGCATTGTCCTGAAATGCAGCTTGGTGAGCATCCCACACAAACGAAGGCTACACAGGCGGGATTCACATGCCACCAATTGCACATTCAGAAACTACTTCAGCGCCAAAGCCGTTATCAGCTAGCCCTAAGTACAAAAGGTCTAAACGCAAATGTTGCTGTAAGAGCTAATTCCGTCAAGCAACACTGCATGTTGCTGAATTGCATATTGAAGAAGAATCAGCCGAGTGGTTCTTGTGGCAGCACAACTCCATTTGGCTCACTGACTTCACACACCATCAGGCTGATTGACAGCTCTCAAGCAAACTACGAGTTCACACAGTATGCTTAATGCCGTTTGAGTGCATTGTCCTGAAATGCAGCTTGGTGAGCATCCCACACAAACGAAGGCTCCACAGCTGGGTTTCACATGCCACCAACTCCACATTCAGAAACCCCTTCAGCGCCAAAGCAGTTTTCAGCTAGCCCTAAGTACAAAGGCCCTAGACACAAATGTTGCTGTAAGAGCTAATTCCATCAAGCAACACTGCATGTTGCTGAATTGCATATTGAAGAAGAATCAGCCGAGTGGTTCTTGTGGCAGCACAACTCCATTTGGCTCACTGAATTCACACACCATCAGGCTGACAGGCAGATCTCAAGTAAACTCCAATTTCGCACACTATGCTTAATGCCGCTTGAGTGCATTGTCCTGAAATGCAGCTTGGTGAGCATCCCACACAAACGAAGGCTACACAGGCGGGATTCACATGCCAACAATTGCACATTCAGAAACTACCTCAGAGCCAAAGCCGTTTTCAGCTAGCCCTAAGTACAAAGGCGCTAGATGCAAATGTTGCTGTAAGAGCTAATTCCGTCAAGCAACACTGCATGTTGCTGAATTGCATATTGAAGAAGAATCAGCCGAGTGGTTCTTGTGGCAGCACAACTCCATTTGGCTCACTGACTTCACACACCATCAGGCTGACAGGCAGCTCTCAAGCATACTCAGATTTCTCAAAATATGCTTAATGCCGTTTGAGTGCATTGTCCTGAAATGCAGCTTGGTGAGCATCCCACACAAACGAAGGCTTCACAGGCGGGATTCACATGCCACCAACTCCACATTCAGAAACTACTTCAGCGCCAAAGCCGTTTTCAGCTAGCCCTAAATACAATGGGTCTAAACGCAAATGTTGCTGTAAGAGCTAATTCCATCAAGCAACACTGCATGTTGCTGAATTGCATATTGAAGAAGAATCAGCCGAGTGGTTCTTGTGGCAGCACAACTCCATTTGGCTCACTGACTTCACACACCATCAGGCTGACAGGCAGATCTCAAGCAAACTGCATCTTCACACACTATGCTTAATGCCGTTTGAGTGCATTGTCCTGAAATGCAGCTTGGTGAGCATCCCACACAAACGAAGGCTCCACAGCCGGGTTTCACATGCCACCAACTCCACATTCACAAACCCCTTCAGCGCCAAAAACATTTTCAGCTAGCCCTAAATGCAAAGGCGCTAGACGCAAATGTTGCTGTAAGAGCTAATTCCGTCAAGCAACACTACATGTTGCTGAACTGCATATTGAAGAAGAATCAGCCGAGTGGTTCTTGTGGCAGCACAACTCCATTTGGCTCACTGACTTCACACACCATCAGGCTGACAGGCAGCTCTCAAGCAAACTACGAGTTCACACACTATGCTTAATGCCGTTTGAGTGCATTGTCCTGAAATGCAGCTTGTTGAGCATCCCACACAAACGACGGCTCCACAGCCGGGTTTCACATACCAACAACTCCACATTCAGAAACTACTTCAGCGCCAAAGCCGTTTTCAGCTAGCCCTAAATACAAAGGCGCTAGACACAAATGTTGCTGTAAGAGCTAATTCCATCAAGCAACACTGCATATTGCTGAATTGCATATTGAAGAAGAATCAGCCGTGTGGTTCTTGTGATAGCACAACTCCATTTGGCTCACTGACTTCACACACCATCAGGCTGACAGGCAGCTCTCAAGTAAACTCCGATTTCGCACACTATGCTTAATGCCGTTTGAGTGCATTGTCCTGAAATGCAGCTTGGTGAGCATCCCACACAAACGAAGGCTACACAGGCGGGATTCACATGCCACCATTGCACATTCAGAAACTACTTCAGCGCCAAAGCCGTTTTCAGCTAGCCCTAAATACAAAAGGTCTAAACGCAAATGTTGCTGTAAGAGCTAATTCCGTCAAACAACACTGCATGTTGCTGAATTGCATATTGAAGAAGAATCAGCCGAGTGGTTCTTGTGGCAGCACAACTCCATTTGGCTCACTGACTTCACACACCATCAGGCTGACAGCAGCTCTCAAGCAAACTGCATCTTCACACACTATGCTTAATGCCGTTTGAGTGCATTGTCCTGAAATGCAGCTTGGTGAGCATCCCACACAAACGAAGGCCCCACAGGCGGGTTTCACATGCCACCAACTCCACATTCAGAAACCACTTCAGCGCCAAAGCCGTTTTCAGCTAGCCCTAAATACAAAGGCGCTAGACGCAAATGTTGCTGTAAGAGCTAATTCCATCAAGCAACACTGAATGTTGCTGAATTGCATATTGAAGAAGAATCAGCCCTATGGTTCTTGTGGCAGCACAACTCCATTTGGCTCACTGAATTCACACACCATCAGGCTGACAGGCAGATCTCAAGTAAACTCCGATTTCGCACACTATGCTTAATGCTGTTTGAGTGCATTGTCCTGAAATGCAGCTTGGTGAGCATCCCACACAAACGAAGGCTACACAGGCGGGATTCACATGCCAACAATTGCACATTCAGAAACTACTTCAGCGCCAAAGCCGTTTTCAGCTAGCCCTAAGTACAAAGGCGCTAGATGCAAATGTTGCTGTAAGAGCTAATTCCGTCAAGCAACACTGCATGTTGCTGAATTGCATATTGAAGAAGAATCAGCCGAGTGGTTCTTGTGATAGCACAACTCCATTTGGCTCACTGACTTCACACACCATCAGGCTGACAGGCAGCTATCAAGTAAACTCCGATTTCGCACACTATGCTTAATGCCGTTTGAGTGCATTGTCCTGAAATGCAGCTTGGTGAGCATCCCACACAAACGAAGGCTACACAGGCGGGATTCACATGCCAGCAACTCCACATTCAGAAACTACTTCAGCGCCAAAGCCGTTTTCAGCTAGCCCTAAATACAAAGGGTCTAAACGCAAATGTTGCTGTAAGACCTAATTCCGTCATGCAACACTGCATGTTGCTGAATTACATATTGAAGAAGAATCAGCCGAGTGGTTCTTGTGGCAGCACAACTCCATTTGGCTCACTGACTTCACACACCATCAGGCTGACAGGCAGCTCTCAAGCAAACTCAGAATTCGCACAGTATGCTTAATGCCGTTTGAGTGCATTGTCCTGAAATGCAGCTTGGTGAGCATCCCAAACAAACGAAGGCTCCACAGCCGGGTTTCACATGCCACCAACTCCACATTCAGAAACCCCTTCAGCGCCAAAGCCGTTTTCTGCTAGCCCTAAATACAAAGGCCCTAGACACAAATGTTGCTGTGAGAGCTAATTCCATCAAGCAACACTACATGTTGCTGAATTGCATATTGAAGAAGAATCAGCCGAGCGGTACTTGTGGCAGCACAACTCCACTTGGCTCACTGACTTCACACACCATCAGGCTGACAGGCAGATCTCAAGTAAACTCCAATTTCGCACACTATGCTTAATGCCGCTTGAGTGCATTGTCCTGAAATGCAGCTTGGTGAGCATCCCACACAAACGAAGGCTACACAGGCGGGATTCACATGCCAACAATTGCACATTCAGAAACTACCTCAGAGCCAAAGCCGTTTTCAGCTAGCCCTAAGTACAAAGGCGCTAGATGCAAATGTTGCTGTAAGAGCTAATTCCGTCAAGCAACACTGCATGTTGCTGAATTGCATATTGAAGAAGAATCAGCCGAGTGGTTCTTGTGGCAGCACAACTCCATTTGGCTCACTGACTTCACACACCATCAGGCTGACAGGCAGCTCTCAAGCATACTCAGATTTCTCAAAATATGCTTAATGCCGTTTGAGTGCATTGTCCTGAAATGCAGCTTGGTGAGCATCCCACACAAACGAAGGCTTCACAGGCGGGATTCACATGCCACCAACTCCACATTCAGAAACTACTTCAGCGCCAAAGCCGTTTTCAGCTAGCCCTAAATACAATGGGTCTAAACGCAAATGTTGCTGTAAGAGCTAATTCCATCAAGCAACACTGCATGTTGCTGAATTGCATATTGAAGAAGAATCAGCCGAGTGGTTCTTGTGGCAGCACAACTCCATTTGGCTCACTGACTTCACACACCATCAGGCTGACAGGCAGCTCTCAAGCAAACTGCATCTTCACACACTATGCTTAATGCCGTTTGAGTGCATTGTCCTGAAATGCAGCTTGGTGAGCATCCCACACAAACGAAGGCTCCACAGCCGGGTTTCACATGCCACCAACTCCACATTCAGAAACCCCTTCAGCGCCAAAAACATTTTCAGCTAGCCCTAAATGCAAAGGCGCTAGACGCAAATGTTGCTGTAAGAGCTAATTCCGTCAAGCAACACTACATGTTGCTGAACTGCATATTGAAGAAGAATCAGCCGAGTGGTTCTTGTGGCAGCACAACTCCATTTGGCTCACTGACTTCACACACCATCAGGCTGACAGGCAGCTCTCAAGCAAACTACGAGTTCACACACTATGCTTAATGCCGTTTGAGTGCATTGTCCTGAAATGCAGCTTGTTGAGCATCCCACACAAACGACGGCTCCACAGCCGGGTTTCACATACCAACAACTCCACATTCAGAAACTACTTCAGCGCCAAAGCCGTTTTCAGCTAGCCCTAAATACAAAGGCGCTAGACACAAATGTTGCTGTAAGAGCTAATTCCATCAAGCAACACTGCATATTGCTGAATTGCATATTGAAGAAGAATCAGCCGTGTGGTTCTTGTGATAGCACAACTCCATTTGGCTCACTGACTTCACACACCATCAGGCTGACAGGCAGCTCTCAAGTAAACTCCGATTTCGCACACTATGCTTAATGCCGTTTGAGTGCATTGTCCTGAAATGCAGCTTGGTGAGCATCCCACACAAACGAAGGCCCCACAGCCGGGTTTCACATGCCACCAACTCCACATTCAGAAACCACTTCAGCGCCAAAGCCGTTTTCAGCTAGCCCTAAATACAAAGGCGCTAGACGCAAATGTTGCTGTAAGAGCTAATTCCATCAAGCAACACTGAATGTTGCTGAATTGCATATTGAAGAAGAATCAGCCCTATGGTTCTTGTGGCAGCACAACTCCATTTGGCTCACTGAATTCACACACCATCAGGCTGACAGGCAGATCTCAAGTAAACTCCGATTTCGCACACTATGCTTAATGCTGTTTGAGTGCATTGTCCTGAAATGCAGCTTGGTGAGCATCCCACACAAACGAAGGCTACACAGGCGGGATTCACATGCCAACAATTGCACATTCAGAAACTACTTCAGCGCCAAAGCCGTTTTCAGCTAGCCCTAAGTACAAAGGCGCTAGATGCAAATGTTGCTGTAAGAGCTAATTCCGTCAAGCAACACTGCATGTTGCTGAATTGCATATTGAAGAAGAATCAGCCGAGTGGTTCTTGTGATAGCACAACTCCATTTGGCTCACTGACTTCACACACCATTAGGCTGACAGGCAGCTATCAAGTAAACTCCGATTTCGCACACTATGCTTAATGCCGTTTGAGTGCATTCTCCTGAAATGCAGCTTGGTGAGCATCCCACACAAACGAAGGCTACACAGGCGGGATTCACATGCCAGCAACTCCACATTCAGAAACTACTTCAGCGCCAAAGCCGTTTTCAGCTAGCCCTAAATACAAAGGGTCTAAACGCAAATGTTGCTGTAAGACCTAATTCCGTCATGCAACACTGCATGTTGCTGAATTACATATTGAAGAAGAATCAGCCGAGTGGTTCTTGTGGCAGCACAACTCCATTTGGCTCACTGACTTCACACACCATCAGGCTGACAGGCAGCTCTCAAACAAACTCAGAATTCGCACAGTATGCTTAATGCCGTTTGAGTGCATTGTCCTGAAATGCAGCTTGGTGAGCATCCCACACAAACGAAGGCTCCACAGCCGGGTTTCACATGCCACCAACTCCACATTCAGAAACCCCTTCAGCGCCAAAGCCGTTTTCTGCTAGCCCTAAATACAAAGGCCCTAGACACAAATGTTGCTGTGAGAGCTAATTCCATCAAGCAACACTACATGTTGCTGAATTGCATATTGAAGAAGAATCAGCCGAGCGGTACTTGTGGCAGCACAACTCCACTTGGCTCACTGACTTCACACACCATCAGGCTGACAGGCAGCTCTCAAGCAAACTGTATCTTCACACACTATGCTTAATGCCGTTTGAGTGCATTCTCCTGAAATGCAGCTTGGTGAGCATCCCACACAAACGAAGGCTGCACAGGCAAGTTTCACATGCCACCATTGCACATTCAGAAACCACTTCAGCGCCAAAGCCGTTTTCAGCTAGCCCTAAATACAAAGGCCCTAGACACAAATGTTGCTGTGAGAGCTAATTCCATCAAGCAACACTGAATGTTGCTGAATTGCATATTGAAGAAGAATCAGCCCTATGGTTCTTGTGATAGCACAACTCCATTTGGCTCACTGACTTCACACACCATCAGGCTGACAGGCAGCTATCAAGTAAACTCCGATTTCGCACACTATGCTTAATGCCGTTTGAGTGCATTGTCCTGAAATGCAGCTTGGTGAGCATCCCACACAAACGAAGGCTACACAGGCGGGATTCACATGCCAGCAACTCCACATTCAGAAACTACTTCAGCGCCAAAGCCGTTTTCAGCTAGCCCTAAATACAAAGGGTCTAAACGCAAATGTTGCTGTAAGACCTAATTCCGTCATGCAACACTGCATGTTGCTGAATTACATATTGAAGAAGAATCAGCCGAGTGGTTCTTGTGGCAGCACAACTCCATTTGGCTCACTGACTTCACACACCATCAGGCTGACAGGCAGCTCTCAAGCAAACTGCATCTTCACACACTATGCTTAATGCCGTTTGAGTGCATTGTCCTGAAATGCAGCTTGTTGAGCATCCCACACAAACGAAGGCTCCACAGGCGGGATTCACATGCCACCAACTCCACATTCAGAAACTACTTCAGCGCCAAAGCCGTTTTCAGCTAGCCCTAAACACAAAGGCGCTAGATGCAAATGTTGCTGTGAGAGCTAATTCCGTCAAGCAACACTGCATGTTGCTGAATTGCATATTGAAGAAGAGTCAGCCGAGTGGTTCTTGTGGCAGCACAACTCCATTTGGCTCACTGACTTCACGCACCATCAGGCTGACAGGCAGCTCTCAAGCAAACTATGAGTTCACACACTATGCTTAATGCCGTTTGAGTGCATTGTCCTGAAATGCAGCTTGGTGAGCATCCCACACAAACGAAGGCTCCACAGCCGGGTTTCACATGCCAACAGCTCCACATTCAGAAACCCCTTCAGCGCCAAAGCCGTTTTCTGCTAGCCCTAAATACAAAGGCGATAGACGCAAACGTTGCTGTAAGAGCTAATTCCATCAAGCAACACTACATGTTGCTGAATTGCATATTGAAGAAGAATCAGCCGAGCGGTACTTGCGGCAGCACAACTCCACTTGGCTCACTGACTTCACACACCATCAGGCTGACAGGCAGCTCTCAAGCAAACTGTATCTTCACACACTATGCTTAATGCCGTTTGAGTGCATTGTCCTGAAATGCAGCTTGGTGAGCATCCCACACAAACGAAGGCTCCACAGGCAAGTTTCACATGCCAGCAACTCCACATTCAGAAACCACTTCAGCGCCAAAGCCGTTTTCAGCTAGCCCTAAATACAAAGGCCCTAGACACAAATGTTGCTGTGAGAGCTAATTCCATCAAGCAACACTGCATGTTGCTGAATTGCATATTGCAGAAGAATCAGCCGAGTGGTTCTTGTGATAGCACAACTCCATTTGGCTCACTGAATTCACACACCATCAGGCTGACAGGCAGCTCTCAAGTAAACTCCGATTTCGCACATTATGCTTAATGCCGTTTGAGTGCATTGTCCTGAAATGCAGCTTGGTGAGCATCCCACACAAACGAAGGCTCCACAGGCAAGTTTCACATGCCACCAACTCCACATTCAGAAACTACTTCAGCGCCAAAGCCGTTTTCAGCTAGCCCTAAATACAAAGGGTCTAAACGCAAATGTTGCTGTAAGAGCTAATTCCGTCATGCAACACTGCATGTTGCTGAATTGCATATTGAAGAAGAATCAGCCGAGTGGTTCTTGTGGCAGCACAACTCCATTTGGCTCACTGACTTCACACACCATCAGGCTGACAGGCAGCTCTCAAGCAAACTACGAGTTCACACAGTATGCTTAATGCCGTTTGAGTGCATTGTCCTGAAATGCAGCTTGGTGAGCATCCCACACAAACGAAGGCTCCACAGGCGGGTTTCACATGCCACCAACTCCACATTCAGAAACTACTTCAGCGCCAAAGCCGTTTTCAGCTAGCCCTAAATACAAAGGCGCTAGACACAAATGTTCCTGTAAGAGCTAATTCCATCAAGCAACACTGCATGTTGCTGAATTGCATATTGAAGAAGAATCAGCCGTGTGGTTCTTGTGATAGCACAACTCCATTTGGCTCACTGACTTTACACACCATCAGGCTGACAGGCAGCACTCAAGTAAACTCCGATTTCGCACACTATGCTTAATGCCGTTTGAGTGCATTGTCCTGAAATGCAGCTTGGTGAGCATCCCACACAAACGAAGGCTACACAGGCGGGATTCACATGCCACCAATTGCACATTCAGAAACTACTTCAGCGCCAAAGCCGTTATCAGCTAGCCCTAAGTACAAAAGGTCTAAACGCAAATGTTGCTGTAAGAGCTAATTCCGTCAAGCAACACTGCATGTTGCTGAATTGCATATTGAAGAAGAATCAGCCGAGTGGTTCTTGTGGCAGCACAACTCCATTTGGCTCACTGACTTCACACACCATCAGGCTGATTGGCAGCTCTCAAGCAAACTACGAGTTCACACAGTATGCTTAATGCCGTTTGAGTGCATTGTCCTGAAATGCAGCTTGGTGAGCATCCCACACAAACGAAGGCTCCACAGCTGGGTTTCACATGCCACCAACTCCACATTCAGAAACCCCTTCAGCGCCAAAGCAGTTTTCAGCTAGCCCTAAGTACAAAGGCCCTAGACACAAATGTTGCTGTAAGAGCTAATTCCATCAAGCAACACTGCATGTTGCTGAATTGCATATTGAAGAAGAATCAGCCGAGTGGTTCTTGTGGCAGCACAACTCCATTTGGCTCACTGAATTCACACACCATCAGGCTGACAGGCAGATCTCAAGTAAACTCCAATTTCGCACACTATGCTTAATGCCGCTTGAGTGCATTGTCCTGAAATGCAGCTTGGTGAGCATCCCACACAAACGAAGGCTACACAGGCGGGATTCACATGCCAACAATTGCACATTCAGAAACTACCTCAGAGCCAAAGCCGTTTTCAGCTAGCCCTAAGTACAAAGGCGCTAGATGCAAATGTTGCTGTAAGAGCTAATTCCGTCAAGCAACACTGCATGTTGCTGAATTGCATATTGAAGAAGAATCAGCCGAGTGGTTCTTGTGGCAGCACAACTCCATTTGGCTCACTGACTTCACACACCATCAGGCTGACAGGCAGCTCTCAAGCATACTCAGATTTCTCAAAATATGCTTAATGCCGTTTGAGTGCATTGTCCTGAAATGCAGCTTGGTGAGCATCCCACACAAACGAAGGCTCCACAGCCGGGTTTCACATGCCAACAACTCCACATTCAGAAACCAATTCAGCGCCAAAGCCGTTCTCAGCTAGCCCTAAATACAAAGGCGCTAGACGCAAATGTTGCTGTAAGAGCTAATTCCATCAAGCAACACAGTATGTTGCTGAATTGCATATTGAAGAAGAATCAGCCGAGTGGTTCTTGTGGCAGCACAACTCCATTTGGCTCACTGACTTCACACACCATCAGGCTGACAGGCAGCTCTCAAGCAAACTCCGATTTCGCACACTATGCTTAATGCCGTTTGAGTGCATTGTCCTGAAATGCAGCTTGGTGAGCATCCCACACAAACGAAGGCTCCACAGGCGGGATTCACATGCCACCAACTCCACATTCAGAAACTACTTCAGCGCCAAAGCCGTTTTCAGCTAGCCCTAAATACAATGGGTCTAAACGCAAATGTTGCTGTAAGAGCTAATTCCATCAAGCAACACTGCATGTTGCTGAATTGCATATTGAAGAAGAATCAGCCGAGTGGTTCTTGTGGCAGCACAACTCCATTTGGCTCACTGACTTCACACACCATCAGGCTGACAGGCAGCTCTCAAGCAAACTGCATCTTCACACACTATGCTTAATGCCGTTTGAGTGCATTGTCCTGAAATGCAGCTTGGTGAGCATCCCACACAAACGAAGGCTCCACAGCCGGGTTTCACATGCCACCAACTCCACATTCAGAAACCCCTTCAGCGCCAAAAACATTTTCAGCTAGCCCTAAATGCAAAGGCGCTAGACGCAAATGTTGCTGTAAGAGCTAATTCCGTCAAGCAACACTACATGTTGCTGAACTGCATATTGAAGAAGAATCAGCCGAGTGGTTCTTGTGGCAGCACAACTCCATTTGGCTCACTGACTTCACACACCATCAGGCTGACAGGCAGCTCTCAAGCAAACTACGAGTTCACACACTATGCTTAATGCCGTTTGAGTGCATTGTCCTGAAATGCAGCTTGTTGAGCATCCCACACAAACGACGGCTCCACAGCCGGGTTTCACATACCAACAACTCCACATTCAGAAACTACTTCAGCGCCAAAGCCGTTTTCAGCTAGCCCTAAATACAAAGGCGCTAGACACAAATGTTGCTGTAAGAGCTAATTCCATCAAGCAACACTGCATGTTGCTGAATTGCATATTGAAGAAGAATCAGCCGTGTGGTTCTTGTGATAGCACAACTCCATTTGGCTCACTGACTTCACACACCATCAGGCTGACAGGCAGCTCTCAAGTAAACTCCGATTTCGCACACTATGCTTAATGCCGTTTGAGTGCATTGTCCTGAAATGCAGCTTGGTGAGCATCCCACACAAACGAAGGCTACACAGGCGGGATTCACATGCCAGCAACTCCACATTCAGAAACTACTTCAGCGCCAAAGCCGTTTTCAGCTAGCCCTAAATACAAAAGGTCTAAACGCAAATGTTGCTGTAAGAGCTAATTCCGTCAAGCAACACTGCATGTTGCTGAATTGCATATTGAAGAAGAATCAGCCGAGTGGTTCTTGTGGCAGCACAACTCCATTTGGCTCACTGACTTCACACACCATCAGGCTGTCAGGCAGCTCTCAAGTAAACTCAGATTTCGCAAAGTATGCTTCATGCCGTTTGAGTGCATTGTCCTGAAATGCAGCTTGTTGAGCATCCCACACAAACGAAGGCTCCACAGGCGGGATTCACATGCCACCAACTCCACATTCAGAAACTACTTCAGCGCCAAAGCCGTTTTCAGCTAGCCCTAAACACAAAGGCGCTAGATGCAAATGTTGCTGTGAGAGCTAATTCCGTCAAGCAACACTGCATGTTGCTGAATTGCATATTGAAGAAGAGTCAGCCGAGTGGTTCTTGTGGCAGCACAACTCCATTTGGCTCACTGACTTCACGCACCATCAGGCTGACAGGCAGCTCTCAAGCAAACTATGAGTTCACACACTATGCTTAATGCCGTTTGAGTGCATTGTCCTGAAATGCAGCTTGGTGAGCATCCCACACAAACGAAGGCTCCACAGCCGGGTTTCACATGCCAACAGCTCCACATTCAGAAACCCCTTCAGCGCCAAAGCCGTTTTCTGCTAGCCCTAAATACAAAGGCGATAGACGCAAACGTTGCTGTAAGAGCTAATTCCATCAAGCAACACTACATGTTGCTGAATTGCATATTGAAGAAGAATCAGCCGAGCGGTACTTGCGGCAGCACAACTCCACTTGGCTCACTGACTTCACACACCATCAGGCTGACAGGCAGCTCTCAAGCAAACTGTATCTTCACACACTATGCTTAATGCCGTTTGAGTGCATTGTCCTGAAATGCAGCTTGGTGAGCATCCCACACAAACGAAGGCTCCACAGGCAAGTTTCACATGCCAGCAACTCCACATTCAGAAACCACTTCAGCGCCAAAGCCGTTTTCAGCTAGCCCTAAATACAAAGGCCCTAGACACAAATGTTGCTGTGAGAGCTAATTCCATCAAGCAACACTGCATGTTGCTGAATTGCATATTGCAGAAGAATCAGCCGAGTGGTTCTTGTGATAGCACAACTCCATTTGGCTCACTGAATTCACACACCATCAGGCTGACAGGCAGCTCTCAAGTAAACTCCGATTTCGCACATTATGCTTAATGCCGTTTGAGTGCATTGTCCTGAAATGCAGCTTGGTGAGCATCCCACACAAACGAAGGCTCCACAGGCAAGTTTCACATGCCACCAACTCCACATTCAGAAACTACTTCAGCGCCAAAGCCGTTTTCAGCTAGCCCTAAATACAAAGGGTCTAAACGCAAATGTTGCTGTAAGAGCTAATTCCGTCATGCAACACTGCATGTTGCTGAATTGCATATTGAAGAAGAATCAGCCGAGTGGTTCTTGTGGCAGCACAACTCCATTTGGCTCACTGACTTCACACACCATCAGGCTGACAGGCAGCTCTCAAGCAAACTACGAGTTCACACAGTATGCTTAATGCCGTTTGAGTGCATTGTCCTGAAATGCAGCTTGGTGAGCATCCCACACAAACGAAGGCTCCACAGGCGGGTTTCACATGCCACCAACTCCACATTCAGAAACTACTTCAGCGCCAAAGCCGTTTTCAGCTAGCCCTAAATACAAAGGCGCTAGACACAAATGTTCCTGTAAGAGCTAATTCCATCAAGCAACACTGCATGTTGCTGAATTGCATATTGAAGAAGAATCAGCCGTGTGGTTCTTGTGATAGCACAACTCCATTTGGCTCACTGACTTTACACACCATCAGGCTGACAGGCAGCACTCAAGTAAACTCCGATTTCGCACACTATGCTTAATGCCGTTTGAGTGCATTGTCCTGAAATGCAGCTTGGTGAGCATCCCACACAAACGAAGGCTACACAGGCGGGATTCACATGCCACCAATTGCACATTCAGAAACTACTTCAGCGCCAAAGCCGTTATCAGCTAGCCCTAAGTACAAAAGGTCTAAACGCAAATGTTGCTGTAAGAGCTAATTCCGTCAAGCAACACTGCATGTTGCTGAATTGCATATTGAAGAAGAATCAGCCGAGTGGTTCTTGTGGCAGCACAACTCCATTTGGCTCACTGACTTCACACACCATCAGGCTGATTGGCAGCTCTCAAGCAAACTACGAGTTCACACAGTATGCTTAATGCCGTTTGAGTGCATTGTCCTGAAATGCAGCTTGGTGAGCATCCCACACAAACGAAGGCTCCACAGCTGGGTTTCACATGCCACCAACTCCACATTCAGAAACCCCTTCAGCGCCAAAGCAGTTTTCAGCTAACCCTAAGTACAAAGGCCCTAGACACAAATGTTGCTGTAAGAGCTAATTCCATCAAGCAACACTGCATGTTGCTGAATTGCATATTGAAGAAGAGTCAGCCGAGTGGTTCTTGTGGCAGCACAACTCCATTTGGCTCACTGACTTCACGCACCATCAGGCTGACAGGCAGCTCTCAAGCAAACTATGAGTTCACACACTATGCTTAATGCCGTTTGAGTGCATTGTCCTGAAATGCAGCTTGGTGAGCATCCCACACAAACGAAGGCTCCACAGCCGGGTTTCACATGCCAACAGCTCCACATTCAGAAACCCCTTCAGCGCCAAAGCCGTTTTCTGCTAGCCCTAAATACAAAGGCGATAGACGCAAACGTTGCTGTAAGAGCTAATTCCATCAAGCAACACTACATGTTGCTGAATTGCATATTGAAGAAGAATCAGCCGAGCGGTACTTGCGGCAGCACAACTCCACTTGGCTCACTGACTTCACACACCATCAGGCTGACAGGCAGCTCTCAAGCAAACTGTATCTTCACACACTATGCTTAATGCCGTTTGAGTGCATTGTCCTGAAATGCAGCTTGGTGAGCATCCCACACAAACGAAGGCTCCACAGGCAAGTTTCACATGCCAGCAACTCCACATTCAGAAACCACTTCAGCGCCAAAGCCGTTTTCAGCTAGCCCTAAATACAAAGGCCCTAGACACAAATGTTGCTGTGAGAGCTAATTCCATCAAGCAACACTGCATGTTGCTGAATTGCATATTGCAGAAGAATCAGCCGAGTGGTTCTTGTGATAGCACAACTCCATTTGGCTCACTGAATTCACACACCATCAGGCTGACAGGCAGCTCTCAAGTAAACTCCGATTTCGCACATTATGCTTAATGCCGTTTGAGTGCATTGTCCTGAAATGCAGCTTGGTGAGCATCCCACACAAACGAAGGCTCCACAGGCAAGTTTCACATGCCACCAACTCCACATTCAGAAACTACTTCAGCGCCAAAGCCGTTTTCAGCTAGCCCTAAATACAAAGGGTCTAAACGCAAATGTTGCTGTAAGAGCTAATTCCGTCATGCAACACTGCATGTTGCTGAATTGCATATTGAAGAAGAATCAGCCGAGTGGTTCTTGTGGCAGCACAACTCCATTTGGCTCACTGACTTCACACACCATCAGGCTGACAGGCAGCTCTCAAGCAAACTACGAGTTCACACAGTATGCTTAATGCCGTTTGAGTGCATTGTCCTGAAATGCAGCTTGGTGAGCATCCCACACAAACGAAGGCTCCACAGGCGGGTTTCACATGCCACCAACTCCACATTCAGAAACTACTTCAGCGCCAAAGCCGTTTTCAGCTAGCCCTAAATACAAAGGCGCTAGACACAAATGTTCCTGTAAGAGCTAATTCCATCAAGCAACACTGCATGTTGCTGAATTGCATATTGAAGAAGAATCAGCCGTGTGGTTCTTGTGATAGCACAACTCCATTTGGCTCACTGACTTTACACACCATCAGGCTGACAGGCAGCACTCAAGTAAACTCCGATTTCGCACACTATGCTTAATGCCGTTTGAGTGCATTGTCCTGAAATGCAGCTTGGTGAGCATCCCACACAAACGAAGGCTACACAGGCGGGATTCACATGCCACCAATTGCACATTCAGAAACTACTTCAGCGCCAAAGCCGTTATCAGCTAGCCCTAAGTACAAAAGGTCTAAACGCAAATGTTGCTGTAAGAGCTAATTCCGTCAAGCAACACTGCATGTTGCTGAATTGCATATTGAAGAAGAATCAGCCGAGTGGTTCTTGTGGCAGCACAACTCCATTTG
The DNA here is from genome assembly GCF_030435755.1 of Ochotona princeps. Classification (NCBI taxonomy): domain Eukaryota; kingdom Metazoa; phylum Chordata; class Mammalia; order Lagomorpha; family Ochotonidae; genus Ochotona; species Ochotona princeps. The sequence goes on along the minus strand of NW_026697297.1, from coordinate 117,066 downwards.
GCTCACTGACTTCACACACCATCAGGCTGATTGGCAGCTCTCAAGCAAACTACGAGTTCACACAGTATGCTTAATGCCGTTTGAGTGCATTGTCCTGAAATGCAGCTTGGTGAGCATCCCACACAAACGAAGGCTCCACAGGCGGGATTCACATGCCACCAACTCCACATTCAGAAACCCCTTCAGCGCCAAAGCAGTTTTCAGCTAGCCCTAAGTACAAAGGCCCTAGACACAAATGTTGCTGTAAGAGCTAATTCCATCAAGCAACACTGCATGTTGCTGAATTGCATATTGAAGAAGAATGAGCCGAGTGGTTCTTGTGGCAGCACAACTCCATTTGGCTCACTGACTTCACACACCATCAGGCTGACAGGCAGCTCTCAAGCATACTCAGATTTCTCAAAATATGCTTAATGCCGTTTGAGTGCATTGTCCTGAAATGCAGCTTGGTGAGCATCCCACACAAACGAAGGCTCCACAGCCGGGTTTCACATGCCAACAACTCCACATTCAGAAACCAATTCAGCGCCAAAGCCGTTCTCAGCTAGCCCTAAATACAAAGGCGCTAGACGCAAATGTTGCTGTAAGAGCTAATTCCATCAAGCAACAGAGTATGTTGCTGAATTGCATATTGAAGAAGAATCAGCCGAGTGGTTCTTGTGGCAGCACAACTCCATTTGGCTCACTGACTTCACACACCATCAGGCTGACAGGCAGCTCTCAAGCAAACTACGAGTTCACACAGTATGCTTAATGCCGTTTGAGTGCATTGTCCTTAAATGCAGCTTGGTGAGCATCCCACACAAACGAAGGCTCCACAGGCGGGATTCACATGCCACCAACTCCACATTCAGAAACCACTTCAGCGCCAAAGCAGTTTTCAGCTAGCTCTAAATACAAAGGCCCTAGACGCTAATGTTGCTGTAAGAGCTAATTCCATCAAGCAACACTGCATGTTGCTGAATTGCATATTGAAGAAGAATCAGCCGAGTGGTTCTTGTGGCAGCACAACTCCATTTGGCTCACTGAATTCACACACCATCAGGCTGACAGGCAGATCTCAAGTAAACTCCAATTTCGCACACTATGCTTAATGCCGCTTGAGTGCATTGTCCTGAAATGCAGCTTGGTGAGCATCCCACACAAACGAAGGCTACACAGGCGGGATTCACATGCCAACAATTGCACATTCAGAAACTACCTCAGAGCCAAAGCCGTTTTCAGCTAGCCCTAAGTACAAAGGCGCTAGATGCAAATTTTGCTGTAAGAGCTAATTCCGTCAAGCAACACTGCATGTTGCTGAATTGCATATTGAAGAAGAATCAGCCGAGTGGTTCTTGTGGCAGCACAACTCCATTTGGCTCACTGACTTCACACACCATCAGGCTGACAGGCAGCTCTCAAGCATACTCAGATTTCTCAAAATATGCTTAATGCCGTTTGAGTGCATTGTCCTGAAATGCAGCTTGGTGAGCATCCCACACAAACGAAGGCTCCACAGCCGGGTTTCACATGCCAACAACTCCACATTCAGAAACCAATTCAGCGCCAAAGCCGTTCTCAGCTAGCCCTAAATACAAAGGCGCTAGACGCAAATGTTGCTGTAAGAGCTAATTCCATCAAGCAACACAGTATGTTGCTGAATTGCATATTGAAGAAGAATCAGCCGAGTGGTTCTTGTGGCAGCACAACTCCATTTGGCTCACTGACTTCACACACCATCAGGCTGACAGGCAGCTCTCAAGCAAACTACGAGTTCACACAGTATGCTTAATGCCGTTTGAGTGCATTGTCCTTAAATGCAGCTTGGTGAGCATCCCACACAAACGAAGGCTCCACAGGCGGGATTCACATGCCACCAACTCCACATTCAGAAACTACTTCAGCGCCAAAGCCGTTTTCAGCTAGCCCTAAATACAATGGGTCTAAACGCAAATGTTGCTGTAAGAGCTAATTCCATCAAGCAACACTGCATGTTGCTGAATTGCATATTGAAGAAGAATCAGCCGAGTGGTTCTTGTGGCAGCACAACTCCATTTGGCTCACTGACTTCACACACCATCAGGCTGACAGGCAGCTCTCAAGCAAACTGCATCTTCACACACTATGCTTAATGCCGTTTGAGTGCATTGTCCTGAAATGCAGCTTGGTGAGCATCCCACACAAACGAAGGCTCCACAGCCGGGTTTCACATGCCACCAACTCCACATTCAGAAACCCCTTCAGCGCCAAAAACATTTTCAGCTAGCCCTAAATGCAAAGGCGCTAGACGCAAATGTTGCTGTAAGAGCTAATTCCGTCAAGCAACACTACATGTTGCTGAACTGCATATTGAAGAAGAATCAGCCGAGTGGTTCTTGTGGCAGCACAACTCCATTTGGCTCACTGACTTCACACACCATCAGGCTGACAGGCAGCTCTCAAGCAAACTACGAGTTCACACACTATGCTTAATGCCGTTTGAGTGCATTGTCCTGAAATGCAGCTTGTTGAGCATCCCACACAAACGACGGCTCCACAGCCGGGTTTCACATACCAACAACTCCACATTCAGAAACTACTTCAGCGCCAAAGCCGTTTTCAGCTAGCCCTAAATACAAAGGCGCTAGACACAAATGTTGCTGTAAGAGCTAATTCCATCAAGCAACACTGCATGTTGCTGAATTGCATATTGAAGAAGAATCAGCCGTGTGGTTCTTGTGATAGCACAACTCCATTTGGCTCACTGACTTCACACACCATCAGGCTGACAGGCAGCTCTCAAGTAAACTCCGATTTCGCACACTATGCTTAATGCCGTTTGAGTGCATTGTCCTGAAATGCAGCTTGGTGAGCATCCCACACAAACGAAGGCTACACAGGCGGGATTCACATGCCAGCAACTCCACATTCAGAAACTACTTCAGCGCCAAAGCCGTTTTCAGCTAGCCCTAAATACAAAAGGTCTAAACGCAAATGTTGCTGTAAGAGCTAATTCCGTCAAGCAACACTGCATGTTGCTGAATTGCATATTGAAGAAGAATCAGCCGAGTGGTTCTTGTGGCAGCACAACTCCATTTGGCTCACTGACTTCACACACCATCAGGCTGTCAGGCAGCTCTCAAGTAAACTCAGATTTCGCAAAGTATGCTTCATGCCGTTTGAGTGCATTGTCCTGAAATGCAGCTTGTTGAGCATCCCACACAAACGAAGGCTCCACAGGCGGGATTCACATGCCACCAACTCCACATTCAGAAACTACTTCAGCGCCAAAGCCGTTTTCAGCTAGCCCTAAACACAAAGGCGCTAGACGCAAATGTTGCTGTGAGAGCTAATTCCGTCAAGCAACACTGCATGTTGCTGAATTGCATATTGAAGAAGAGTCAGCCGAGTGGTTCTTGTGGCAGCACAACTCCATTTGGCTCACTGACTTCACGCACCATCAGGCTGACAGGCAGCTCTCAAGCAAACTATGAGTTCACACACTATGCTTAATGCCGTTTGAGTGCATTGTCCTGAAATGCAGCTTGGTGAGCATCCCACACAAACGAAGGCTCCACAGCCGGGTTTCACATGCCAACAGCTCCACATTCAGAAACCCCTTCAGCGCCAAAGCCGTTTTCTGCTAGCCCTAAATACAAAGGCGATAGACGCAAACGTTGCTGTAAGAGCTAATTCCATCAAGCAACACTACATGTTGCTGAATTGCATATTGAAGAAGAATCAGCCGAGCGGTACTTGCGGCAGCACAACTCCACTTGGCTCACTGACTTCACACACCATCAGGCTGACAGGCAGCTCTCAAGCAAACTGTATCTTCACACACTATGCTTAATGCCGTTTGAGTGCATTGTCCTGAAATGCAGCTTGGTGAGCATCCCACACAAACGAAGGCTCCACAGGCAAGTTTCACATGCCAGCAACTCCACATTCAGAAACCACTTCAGCGCCAAAGCCGTTTTCAGCTAGCCCTAAATACAAAGGCCCTAGACACAAATGTTGCTGTGAGAGCTAATTCCATCAAGCAACACTGCATGTTGCTGAATTGCATATTGCAGAAGAATCAGCCGAGTGGTTCTTGTGATAGCACAACTCCATTTGGCTCACTGAATTCACACACCATCAGGCTGACAGGCAGCTCTCAAGTAAACTCCGATTTCGCACATTATGCTTAATGCCGTTTGAGTGCATTGTCCTGAAATGCAGCTTGGTGAGCATCCCACACAAACGAAGGCTCCACAGGCAAGTTTCACATGCCACCAACTCCACATTCAGAAACTACTTCAGCGCCAAAGCCGTTTTCAGCTAGCCCTAAATACAAAGGGTCTAAACGCAAATGTTGCTGTAAGAGCTAATTCCGTCATGCAACACTGCATGTTGCTGAATTGCATATTGAAGAAGAATCAGCCGAGTGGTTCTTGTGGCAGCACAACTCCATTTGGCTCACTGACTTCACACACCATCAGGCTGACAGGCAGCTCTCAAGCAAACTACGAGTTCACACAGTATGCTTAATGCCGTTTGAGTGCATTGTCCTGAAATGCAGCTTGGTGAGCATCCCACACAAACGAAGGCTCCACAGGCGGGTTTCACATGCCACCAACTCCACATTCAGAAACTACTTCAGCGCCAAAGCCGTTTTCAGCTAGCCCTAAATACAAAGGCGCTAGACACAAATGTTCCTGTAAGAGCTAATTCCATCAAGCAACACTGCATGTTGCTGAATTGCATATTGAAGAAGAATCAGCCGTGTGGTTCTTGTGATAGCACAACTCCATTTGGCTCACTGACTTTACACACCATCAGGCTGACAGGCAGCACTCAAGTAAACTCCGATTTCGCACACTATGCTTAATGCCGTTTGAGTGCATTGTCCTGAAATGCAGCTTGGTGAGCATCCCACACAAACGAAGGCTACACAGGCGGGATTCACATGCCACCAATTGCACATTCAGAAACTACTTCAGCGCCAAAGCCGTTATCAGCTAGCCCTAAGTACAAAAGGTCTAAACGCAAATGTTGCTGTAAGAGCTAATTCCGTCAAGCAACACTGCATGTTGCTGAATTGCATATTGAAGAAGAATCAGCCGAGTGGTTCTTGTGGCAGCACAACTCCATTTGGCTCACTGACTTCACACACCATCAGGCTGATTGGCAGCTCTCAAGCAAACTACGAGTTCACACAGTATGCTTAATGCCGTTTGAGTGCATTGTCCTGAAATGCAGCTTGGTGAGCATCCCACACAAACGAAGGCTCCACAGCTGGGTTTCACATGCCACCAACTCCACATTCAGAAACCCCTTCAGCGCCAAAGCAGTTTTCAGCTAGCCCTAAGTACAAAGGCCCTAGACACAAATGTTGCTGTAAGAGCTAATTCCATCAAGCAACACTGCATGTTGCTGAATTGCATATTGAAGAAGAATCAGCCGAGTGGTTCTTGTGGCAGCACAACTCCATTTGGCTCACTGAATTCACACACCATCAGGCTGACAGGCAGATCTCAAGTAAACTCCAATTTCGCACACTATGCTTAATGCCGCTTGAGTGCATTGTCCTGAAATGCAGCTTGGTGAGCATCCCACACAAACGAAGGCTACACAGGCGGGATTCACATGCCAACAATTGCACATTCAGAAACTACCTCAGAGCCAAAGCCGTTTTCAGCTAGCCCTAAGTACAAAGGCGCTAGATGCAAATGTTGCTGTAAGAGCTAATTCCGTCAAGCAACACTGCATGTTGCTGAATTGCATATTGAAGAAGAATCAGCCGAGTGGTTCTTGTGGCAGCACAACTCCATTTGGCTCACTGACTTCACACACCATCAGGCTGACAGGCAGCTCTCAAGCATACTCAGATTTCTCAAAATATGCTTAATGTCGTTTGAGTGCATTGTCCTGAAATGCAGCTTGGTGAGCATCCCACACAAACGAAGGCTCCACAGGCAAGTTTCACATGCCACCAACTCCACATTCAGAAACCAATTCAGCGCCAAAGCCGTTCTCAGCTAGCCCTAAATACAAAGGCGCTAGACGCAAATGTTGCTGTAAGAGCTAATTCCATCAAGCAACACAGTATGTTGCTGAATTGCATATTGAAGAAGAATCAGCCGAGTGGTTCTTGTGGCAGCACAACTCCATTTGGCTCACTGACTTCACACACCATCAGGCTGACAGGCAGCTCTCAAGCAAACTACGAGTTCACACAGTATGCTTAATGCCGTTTGAGTGCATTGTCCTTAAATGCAGCTTGGTGAGCATCCCACACAAACGAAGGCTCCACAGGCGGGATTCACATGCCACCAACTCCACATTCAGAAACCACTTCAGCGCCAAAGCAGTTTTCAGCTAGCTCTAAATACAAAGGCCCTAGACGCTAATGTTGCTGTAAGAGCTAATTCCATCAAGCAACACTGCATGTTGCTGAATTGCATATTGAAGAAGAATCAGCCGAGTGGTTCTTGTGGCAGCACAACTCCATTTGGCTCACTGACTTCACACACCATCAGGCTGACAGGCAGATCTCAAGTAAACTCCAATTTCGCACACTATGCTTAATGCCGCTTGAGTGCATTGTCCTGAAATGCAGCTTGGTGAGCATCCCACACAAACGAAGGCTACACAGGCGGGATTCACATGCCAACAATTGCACATTCAGAAACTACTTCAGCGCCAAAGCCGTTTTCAGCTAGCCCTAAGTACAAAGGCGCTAGATGCAAATGTTGCTGTAAGAGCTAATTCCGTCAAGCAACACTGCATGTTGCTGAATTGCATATTGAAGAAGAATCAGCCGAGTGGTTCTTGTGGCAGCACAACTCCATTTGGCTCACTGACTTCACACACCATCAGGCTGACAGGCAGCTCTCAAGCAAACTACGAGTTCATACACTATGCTTAATGCAGTTTGAGTGCATTGTCCTGAAATGCAGCTTAGTGAGCATCCCACACAAACGAAGGCTACACAGCCGGGTTTCACATGGCACCAACTCCACATTCAGAAACCACTTCAGCGCCAAAGCCGTTTTCAGCTAGCCCTAAATACAAAGGCGCTAGACGCAAATGTTCCTGTAAGAGCTAATTCCATCAAGCAACACTGAATGTTGCTGAATTGCATATTGAAGAAGAATCAGCCCTATGGTTCTTGTGGCAGCACAACTCCATTTGGCTCACTGACTTCACACACCATCAGGCTGACAGGCAGCTCTCAAGCAAACTGCATCTTCACACACTATGCTTAATGCCGTTTGAGTGCATTGTCCTGAAATGCAGCTTGTTGAGCATCCCACACAAACGAAGGCTCCACAGGCAGGATTCACATGCCACCAACTCCACATTCAGAAACTACTTCAGCGCCAAATCGTTTTCAGCTAGCCCTAAACACAAAGGCGCTAGATGCAAATGTTGCTGTGAGAGCTAATTCTGTCATGCAACACTGCATGTTGCTGAATTGCATATTGAAGAAGAATCAGCCGAGTGGTTCTTGTGGCAGCACAACTCCATTTGGCTCACTGAATTCACACACCATCAGGCTGACAGGCAGATCTCAAGTAAACTCCGATTTCGCACACTATGCTTAATGCCGCTTGAGTGCATTGTCCTGAAATGCAGCTTGGTGAGCATCCCACATAAACGAAGGCTACACAGGCGGGATTCACATGCCAACAATTGCACATTCAGAAACTACTTCAGAGCCAAAGCCGTTTTCAGCTAGCCCTAAGTACAAAGGCGCTAGATGCAAATGTTGCTGTAAGAGCTAATTCCGTCAAGCAACACTGCATGTTGCTGAATTGCATATTGAAGAAGAATCAGCCGAGTGGTTCTTGTGGCAGCACAACTCCATTTGGCTCACTGACTTCACACACCATCAGGCTGACAGGCAGCTCTCAAGCAAACTACGAGTTCACACAGTATGCTTAATGCCGTTTGAGTGCATTGTCCTTAAATGCAGCTTGGTGAGCATCCCACACAAACGAAGGCTCCACAGGCGGGATTCACATGCCACCAACTCCACATTCAGAAACTACTTCAGCGCCAAAGCAGTTTTCAGCTAGCTCTAAATACAAAGGCCCTAGACGCAAATGTTGCTGTAAGAGCTAATTCCATCAAGCAACACTGCATGTTGCTGAATTGCATATTGAAGAAGAATCAGCCGACTGGTTCTTGTGGCAGCACAACTCCATTTGGCTCACTGACTTCACACACCATCAGGCTGACAGGCAGATCTCAAGTAAACTCCGATTTCGCACACTATGCTTAATTCCGCTTGAGTGCATTGTCCTGAAATGCAGCTTGGTGAGCATCCCACACAAACGAAGGCTACACAGGCGGGATTCACATGCCAACAATTGCACATTCAGAAACTACTTCAGCGCCAAAGCCGTTTTCAGCTAGCCCTAAGTACAAAGGCGCTAGATGCAAATGTTGCTGTAAGAGCTAATTCCGTCAAGCAACACTGCATGTTGCTGAATTGCATATTGAAGAAGAATCAGCCGAGTGGTTCTTGTGGCAGCACAACTCCATTTGGCTCACTGACTTCACACACCATCAGGCTGACAGGCAGCTCTCAAGCAAACTACGAGTTCATACACTATGCTTAATGCCGTTTGAGTGCATTGTCCTGAAATGCAGCTTAGTGAGCATCCCACACAAACGAAGGCTACACAGCCGGGTTTCACATGGCACCAACTCCACATTCAGAAACCACTTCAGCGCCAAAGCCGTTTTCAGCTAGCCCTAAATACAAAGGCGCTAGACGCAAATGTTCCTGTAAGAGCTAATTCCATCAAGCAACACTGAATGTTGCTGAATTGCATATTGAAGAAGAATCAGCCCTATGGTTCTTGTGGCAGCACAACTCCATTTGGCTCACTGACTTCACACACCATCAGGCTGACAGGCAGCTCTCAAGCAAACTCAGAATTCGCACAGTATGCTTAATGCCGTTTGAGTGCATTGTCCTGAAATGCAGCTTGGTGAGCATCCCACACAAACGAAGGCTTCACAGGCGGGATTCACATGCCACCAACTCCACATTCAGAAACTACTTCAGCGCCAAAGCCGTTTTCAGCTAGCCCTAAATACAATGGGTCTAAACGCAAATGTTGCTGTAAGAGCTAATTCCGTCAAGCAACACTGCATGTTGCTGAATTGCATATTGAAGAAGAATCAGCCGAGTGGTTCTTGTGGCAGCACAACTCCATTTGGCTCACTGACTTCACACACCATCAGGCTGACAGGCAGCTCTCAAGCAAACTACGAGTTCACACAGTATGCTTAATGCCGTTTGAGTGCATTGTCCTTAAATGCAGCTTGGTGAGCATCCCACACAAACGAAGGCTCCACAGGCGGGATTCACATGCCACCAACTCCACATTCAGAAACCACTTCAGCGCCAAAGCAGTTTTCAGCTAGCTCTAAATACAAAGGCCCTAGACGCTAATGTTGCTGTAAGAGCTAATTCCATCAAGCAACACTGCATGTTGCTGAATTGCATATTGAAGAAGAATCAGCCGAGTGGTTCTTGTGGCAGCACAACTCCATTTGGCTCACTGACTTCACACACCATCAGGCTGACAGGCAGATCTCAAGTAAACTCCAATTTCGCACACTATGCTTAATGCCGCTTGAGTGCATTGTCCTGAAATGCAGCTTGGTGAGCATCCCACACAAACGAAGGCTACACAGGCGGGATTCACATGCCAACAATTGCACATTCAGAAACTACTTCAGCGCCAAAGCCGTTTTCAGCTAGCCCTAAGTACAAAGGCGCTAGATGCAAATGTTGCTGTAAGAGCTAATTCCGTCAAGCAACACTGCATGTTGCTGAATTGCATATTGAAGAAGAATCAGCCGAGTGGTTCTTGTGGCAGCACAACTCCATTTGGCTCACTGACTTCACACACCATCAGGCTGACAGGCAGCTCTCAAGCAAACTACGAGTTCATACACTATGCTTAATGCAGTTTGAGTGCATTGTCCTGAAATGCAGCTTAGTGAGCATCCCACACAAACGAAGGCTACACAGCCGGGTTTCACATGGCACCAACTCCACATTCAGAAACCACTTCAGCGCCAAAGCCGTTTTCAGCTAGCCCTAAATACAAAGGCGCTAGACGCAAATGTTCCTGTAAGAGCTAATTCCATCAAGCAACACTGAATGTTGCTGAATTGCATATTGAAGAAGAATCAGCCCTATGGTTCTTGTGGCAGCACAACTCCATTTGGCTCACTGACTTCACACACCATCAGGCTGACAGGCAGCTCTCAAGCAAACTGCATCTTCACACACTATGCTTAATGCCGTTTGAGTGCATTGTCCTGAAATGCAGCTTGTTGAGCATCCCACACAAACGAAGGCTCCACAGGCAGGATTCACATGCCACCAACTCCACATTCAGAAACTACTTCAGCGCCAAATCGTTTTCAGCTAGCCCTAAACACAAAGGCGCTAGATGCAAATGTTGCTGTGAGAGCTAATTCTGTCATGCAACACTGCATGTTGCTGAATTGCATATTGAAGAAGAATCAGCCGAGTGGTTCTTGTGGCAGCACAACTCCATTTGGCTCACTGAATTCACACACCATCAGGCTGACAGGCAGATCTCAAGTAAACTCCGATTTCGCACACTATGCTTAATGCCGCTTGAGTGCATTGTCCTGAAATGCAGCTTGGTGAGCATCCCACATAAACGAAGGCTACACAGGCGGGATTCACATGCCACCAACTCCACATTCAGAAACTACTTCAGAGCCAAAGCCGTTTTCAGCTAGCCCTAAGTACAAAGGCGCTAGATGCAAATGTTGCTGTAAGAGCTAATTCCGTCAAGCAACACTGCATGTTGCTGAATTGCATATTGAAGAAGAATCAGCCGAGTGGTTCTTGTGGCAGCACAACTCCATTTGGCTCACTGACTTCACACACCATCAGGCTGACAGGCAGCTCTCAAGCAAACTACGAGTTCACACAGTATGCTTAATGCCGTTTGAGTGCATTGTCCTTAAATGCAGCTTGGTGAGCATCCCACACAAACGAAGGCTCCACAGGCGGGATTCACATGCCACCAACTCCACATTCAGAAACTACTTCAGCGCCAAAGCAGTTTTCAGCTAGCTCTAAATACAAAGGCCCTAGACGCAAATGTTGCTGTAAGAGCTAATTCCATCAAGCAACACTGCATGTTGCTGAATTGCATATTGAAGAAGAATCAGCCGACTGGTTCTTGTGGCAGCACAACTCCATTTGGCTCACTGACTTCACACACCATCAGGCTGACAGGCAGATCTCAAGTAAACTCCGATTTCGCACACTATGCTTAATTCCGCTTGAGTGCATTGTCCTGAAATGCAGCTTGGTGAGCATCCCACACAAACGAAGGCTACACAGGCGGGATTCACATGCCAACAATTGCACATTCAGAAACTACTTCAGCGCCAAAGCCGTTTTCAGCTAGCCCTAAGTACAAAGGCGCTAGATGCAAATGTTGCTGTAAGAGCTAATTCCGTCAAGCAACACTGCATGTTGCTGAATTGCATATTGAAGAAGAATCAGCCGAGTGGTTCTTGTGGCAGCACAACTCCATTTGGCTCACTGACTTCACACACCATCAGGCTGACAGGCAGCTCTCAAGCAAACTACGAGTTCATACACTATGCTTAATGCCGTTTGAGTGCATTGTCCTGAAATGCAGCTTAGTGAGCATCCCACACAAACGAAGGCTACACAGCCGGGTTTCACATGGCACCAACTCCACATTCAGAAACCACTTCAGCGCCAAAGCCGTTTTCAGCTAGCCCTAAATACAAAGGCGCTAGACGCAAATGTTCCTGTAAGAGCTAATTCCATCAAGCAACACTGAATGTTGCTGAATTGCATATTGAAGAAGAATCAGCCCTATGGTTCTTGTGGCAGCACAACTCCATTTGGCTCACTGACTTCACACACCATCAGGCTGACAGGCAGCTCTCAAGCAAACTCAGAATTCGCACAGTATGCTTAATGCCGTTTGAGTGCATTGTCCTGAAATGCAGCTTGGTGAGCATCCCACACAAACGAAGGCTTCACAGGCGGGATTCACATGCCACCAACTCCACATTCAGAAACTACTTCAGCGCCAAAGCCGTTTTCAGCTAGCCCTAAATACAATGGGTCTAAACGCAAATGTTGCTGTAAGAGCTAATTCCGTCAAGCAACACTGCATGTTGCTGAATTGCATATTGAAGAAGAATCAGCCGAGTGGTTCTTGTGGCAGCACAACTCCATTTGGCTCACTGACTTCACACACCATCAGGCTGACAGGCAGCTCTCAAGCAAACTGCATCTTCACACACTATGCTTAATGCCGTTTGAGTGCATTGTCCTTAAATGCAGCTTGGTGAGCATCCCACACAAACGAAGGCTCCACAGGCGGGATTCACATGCCACCAACTCCACATTCAGAAACTACTTCAGCGCCAAATCGTTTTCAGCTAGCCCTAAACACAAAGGCGCTAGATGCAAATGTTGCTGTGAGAGCTAATTCTGTCATGCAACACTGCATGTTGCTGAATTGCATATTGAAGAAGAGTCAGCCGAATGGTTCTTGTGGCAGCACAACTCCATTTGGCTCACTGACTTCACACACCATCAGGCTGACAGGCAGCTCTCAAGCAAACTGCATCTTCACACACTATGCTTAATGCCGTTTGAGTGCATTGTCCTGAAATGCAGCTTGGTGAGCATCCCACACAAACGAAGGCTCCACAGCCGGGTTTCACATGCCACCAACTCCACATTCAGAAACCCCTTCATTGCCAAAGCCGTTTTCTGCTCGCCCTAAATACAAAGGCCCTAGACACAAATGTTGCTGTGAGAGCTAATTCCATCAAGCAACACTACATGTTGCTGAATTGCATATTGAAGAAGAATCAGCCGAGCGGTACTTGTGGCAGCACAACTCCACTTGGCTCACTGACTTCACACACCATCAGGCTGACAGGCGGCTCTCAAGCAAACTGTATCTTCACACACTATGCTTAATGCCGTTTGAGTGCATTGTCCTGAAATGCAGCTTGGTGAGCATCCCACACAAACGAAGGCTCCACAGGCAAGTTTCACATGCCACCAACTCCACATTCAGAAACCACTTCAGCGCCAAAGCCGTTTTCAGCTAGCCCTAAATACAAAGGCCCTAGACACAAATGTTGCTGTGAGAGCTAATTCCATCAAGCAACACTGCATGTTGCTGAATTGCATATTGAAGAGGAATCAGCCGAGTGGTTCTTGTGGCAGCACAACTCCATTTGGCTCACTGACTTCACACACCATCAGGCTGACAGGCAGCTCTCAAGCAAACTACGAGTTCATACACTATGCTTAATGCCGTTTGAGTGCATTGTCCTGAAATGCAGCTTAGTGAGCATCCCACACAAACGAAGGCTACACAGCCGGGTTTCACATGGCACCAACTCCACATTCAGAAACCACTTCAGCGCCAAAGCCGTTTTCAGCTAGCCCTAAATACAAAGGCGCTAGACGCAAATGTTCCTGTAAGAGCTAATTCCATCAAGCAACACTGAATGTTGCTGAATTGCATATTGAAGAAGAATCAGCCCTATGGTTCTTGTGGCAGCACAACTCCATTTGGCTCACTGACTTCACACACCATCAGGCTGACAGGCAGTTCTCAAGCAAACTCAGAATTCGCACAGTATGCTTAATGCCGTTTGAGTGCATTGTCCTGAAATGCAGCTTGGTGAGCATCCCACACAAACGAAGGCTTCACAGGCGGGATTCACATGCCACCAACTCCACATTCAGAAACTACTTCAGCGCCAAAGCCGTTTTCAGCTAGCCCTAAATACAATGGGTCTAAACGCAAATGTTGCTGTAAGAGCTAATTCCGTCAAGCAACACTGCATGTTGCTGAATTGCATATTGAAGAAGAATCAGCCGAGTGGTTCTTGTGGCAGCACAACTCCATTTGGCTCACTGACTTCACACACCATCAGGCTGACAGGCAGCTCTCAAGCAAACTGCATCTTCACACACTATGCTTAATGCCGTTTGAGTGCATTGTCCTGAAATGCAGCTTGGTGAGCATCCCACACAAACGAAGGCTCCACAGGCGGGATTCACATGCCACCAACTCCACATTCAGAAACTACTTCAGCGCCAAATCGTTTTCAGCTAGCCCTAAACACAAAGGCGCTAGATGCAAATGTTGCTGTGAGAGCTAATTCTGTCATGCAACACTGCATGTTGCTGAATTGCATATTGAAGAAGAGTCAGCCGAATGGTTCTTGTGGCAGCACAACTCCATTTGGCTCACTGACTTCACACACCATCAGGCTGACAGGCAGCTCTCAAGCAAACTGCATCTTCACACACTATGCTTAATGCCGTTTGAGTGCATTGTCCTGAAATGCAGCTTGGTGAGCATCCCACACAAACGAAGGCTCCACAGCCGGGTTTCACATGCCACCAACTCCACATTCAGAAACCCCTTCATTGCCAAAGCCGTTTTCTGCTCGCCCTAAATACAAAGGCCCTAGACACAAATGTTGCTGTGAGAGCTAATTCCATCAAGCAACACTACATGTTGCTGAATTGCATATTGAAGAAGAATCAGCCGAGCGGTACTTGTGGCAGCACAACTCCACTTGGCTCACTGACTTCACACACCATCAGGCTGACAGGCGGCTCTCAAGCAAACTGTATCTTCACACACTATGCTTAATGCCGTTTGAGTGCATTGTCCTGAAATGCAGCTTGGTGAGCATCCCACACAAACGAAGGCTCCACAGGCAAGTTTCACATGCCACCAACTCCACATTCAGAAACCACTTCAGCGCCAAAGCCGTTTTCAGCTAGCCCTAAATACAAAGGCCCTAGACACAAATGTTGCTGTGAGAGCTAATTCCATCAAGCAACACTGCATGTTGCTGAATTGCATATTGAAGAAGAATCAGCCGAGTGGTTCTTGTGGCAGCACAACTCCATTTGGCTCACTGACTTCACACACCATCAGGCTGACAGGCAGCTCTCAAGCAAACTCAGAATTCGCACAGTATGCTTAATGCCGTTTGAGTGCATTGTCCTGAAATGCAGCTTGGTGAGCATCCCACACAAACGAAGGCTTCACAGGCGGGATTCACATGCCACCAACTCCACATTCAGAAACTACTTCAGCGCCAAAGCCGTTTTCAGCTAGCCCTAAATACAATGGGTCTAAACGCAAATGTTGCTGTAAGAGCTAATTCCGTCAAGCAACACTGCATGTTGCTGAATTGCATATTGAAGAAGAATCAGCCGAGTGGTTCTTGTGGCAGCACAACTCCATTTGGCTCACTGACTTCACACACCATCAGGCTGACAGGCAGCTCTCAAGCAAACTGCATCTTCACACACTATGCTTAATGCCGTTTGAGTGCATTGTCCTGAAATGCAGCTTGGTGAGCATCCCACACAAACGAAGGCTACACAGGCGGGATTCACATGCCAGCAACTCCACATTCAGAAACTACTTCAGCGCCAAAGCCGTTTTCAGCTAGCCCTAAATACAAAGGGTCTAAACGCAAATGTTGCTGTAAGACCTAATTCCGTCAAGCAACACTGCATGTTGCTGAATTACATATTGAAGAAGAATCAGCCGAGTGGTTCTTGTGGCAGCACAACTCCATTTGGCTCACTGACTTCACACACCATCAGGCTGACAGGCAGCTCTCAAGCAAACTCAGAATTCGCACAGTATGCTTAATGCCGTTTGAGTGCATTGTCCTGAAATGCAGCTTGGTGAGCATCCCACACAAACGAAGGCTTCACAGGCGGGATTCACATGCCACCAACTCCACATTCAGAAACTACTTCAGCGCCAAAGCCGTTTTCAGCTAGCCCTAAATACAATGGGTCTAAACGCAAATGTTGCTGTAAGAGCTAATTCCATCAAGCAACACTGCATGTTGCTGAATTGCATATTGAAGAAGAATCAGCCGAGTGGTTCTTGTGGAAGCACAACTCCATTTGGCTCACTGACTTCACACACCATCAGGCTGACAGGCAGCTCTCAAGCAAACTGCATCTTCACACACTATGCTTAATGCCGTTTGAGTGCATTGTCCTGAAATGCAGCTTGGTGAGCATCCCACACAAACGAAGGCTCCACAGCCGGGTTTCACATGCCACCAACTCCACATTCAGAAACCCCTTCAGCGCCAAAAACATTTTCAGCTAGCCCTAAATGCAAAGGCGCTAGACGCAAATGTTGCTGTAAGAGCTAATTCCGTCAAGCAACACTGCATGTTGCTGAACTGCATATTGAAGAAGAATCAGCCGAGTGGTTCTTGTGGCAGCACAACTCCATTTGGCTCACTGACTTCACACACCATCAGGCTGACAGGCAGCTCTCAAGCAAACTACGAGTTCACACACTATGCTTAATGCCGTTTGAGTGCATTGTCCTGAAATGCAGCTTGGTGAGCATCCCACACAAACGAAGGCTCCACAGCCGGGTTTCACATGCCAACAACTCCACATTCAGAAACTACTTCAGCGCCAAAGCCGTTTTCAGCTAGCCCTAAATACAAAGGCGCTAGACGCAAATGTTGCTGTAAGAGCTAATTCCATCAAGCAACACTGCATGTTGCTGAATTGCATATTGAAGAAGAATCAGCCGTGTGGTTCTTGTGATAGCACAACTCCATTTGGCTCACTGACTTCACACACCATCAGGCTGACAGGCAGCTCTCAAGTAAACTCCGATTTCGCACACTATGCTTAATGCCGTTTGAGTGCATTGTCCTGAAATGCAGCTTGGTGAGCATCCCACACAAACGAAGGCTACACAGGCGGGATTCACATGCCACCATTGCACATTCAGAAACTACTTCAGCGCCAAAGCCGTTTTCAGCTAGCCCTAAATACAAAAGGTCTAAACGCAAATGTTGCTGTAAGAGCTAATTCCGTCAAGCAACACTGCATGTTGCTGAATTGCATATTGAAGAAGAATCAGCCGAGTGGTTCTTGTGGCAGCACAACTCCATTTGGCTCACTGACTTCACACACCATCAGGCTGACTGGCAGCTCTCAAGCAAACTACGTGTTCACACACTATGCTTAATGCCGTTTGAGTGCATTGTCCTGAAATGCAGCTTGGTGAGCATCCCACACAAACGAAGGCTCCACAGCCGGGTTTCACATGCCACCAACTCCACATTCAGAAACCACTTCAGCGCCAAAGCCGTTTTCAGCTAGCCCTAAATACAAAGGCGCTAGACGCAAATGTTGCTGTAAGAGCTAATTCCGTCAAGCAACACTGCATGTTGCTGAATTGCATATTGAAGAAGAATCAGCCGAGTGGTTCTTGTGGCAGCACAACTCCATTTGGCTCACTGACTTCACACACCATCAGGCTGACAGGCAGCTCTCAAGCAAACTGCATCTTCACACACTATGCTTAATGCCGTTTGAGTGCATTGTCCTGAAATGCAGCTTGTTGAGCATCCCACACAAACGAAGGCTCCACAGGCGGGATTCACATGCCACCAACTCCACATTCAGAAACTACTTCAGCGCCAAAGCCGTTTTCAGCTAGCCCTAAACACAAGGGCGCTAGATGCAAATGTTGCTGTGAGAGCTAATTCCGTCAAGCAACACTGCATGTTGCTGAATTGCATATTGAAGAAGAGTCAGCCGAGTGGTTCTTGTGGCAGCACAACTCCATTTGGCTCACTGACTTCACGCACCATCAGGCTGACAGGCAGCTCTCAAGCAAACTATGAGTTCACACACTATGCTTAATGCCGTTTGAGTGCATTGTCCTGAAATGCAGCTTGGTGAGCATCCCACACAAACGAAGGCTCCACAGCCGGGTTTCACATGCCACCAACTCCACATTCAGAAACCCCTTCAGCGCCAAAGCCGTTTTCTGCTAGCCCTAAATACAAAGGCGATAGACGCAAACGTTGCTGTAAGAGCTAATTCCATCAAGCAACACTACATGTTGCTGAATAGCATATTGAAGAAGAATCAGCCGAGCGGTACTTGTGGCAGCACAACTCCACTTGGCTCACTGACTTCACACACCATCAGGCTGACAGGCAGCTCTCAAGCAAACTGTATCTTCACACACTATGCTTAATGCCGTTTGAGTGCATTGTCCTGAAATGCAGCTTGGTGAGCATCCCACACAAACGAAGGCTCCACAGGCAAGTTTCACATGCCACCAACTCCACATTCAGAAACCACTTCAGCGCCAAAGCCGTTTTCAGCTAGCCCTAAATACAAAGGCCCTAGACACAAATGTTGCTGTGAGAGCTAATTCCATCAAGCAACACTGCATGTTGCTGAATTGCATATTGAAGAAGAATCAGCCCTATGGTTCTTGTGATAGCACAACTCCATTTGGCTCACTGAATTCACACACCATCAGGCTGACAGGCAGCTATCAAGTAAACTCCGATTTCGCACACTATGCTTAATGCCGTTTGAGTGCATTGTCCTGAAATGCAGCTTGGTGAGCATCCCACACAAACGAAGGCTCCACAGCCGGGTTTCACATGCCAGCAACTCCACATTCAGAAACTACTTCAGCGCCAAAGCCGTTTTCAGCTTGCCCTAAATACAAAGGGTCTAAACGCAAATGTTGCTGTAAGAGCTAATTCCGTCATGCAACACTGCATGTTGCTGAATTGCATATTGAAGAAGAATCAGCCGAGTGGTTCTTGTGGCAGCACAACTCCATTTGGCTCACTGACTTCACACACCATGAGGCTGACAGGCAGCTCTCAAGAAAACTACGAGTTCATACACTATGCTTAATGCCGTTTGAGTGCATTGTCCTGAAATGCAGCTTGGTGAGCATCCCACACAAACGAAGGCTACACAGCCGGGTTTCACATGCCACCAACTCCACATTCAGAAACCACTTCAGCGCCAAAGCCGTTTTCAGCTAGCCCTAAATACAAAGGCGCTAGACGCAAATGTTGCTATAAGAGCTAATTCCATCAAGCAACACTGCATGTTGCTGAATTACATATTGAAGAAGAGTCAGCCCTATGGTTCTTGTGGCAGCACAACTCCATTTGGCTCACTGACTTCACACACCATCAGGTTGACAGGCAGCTCTCAAGCAAACTCAGAATTCGCACAGTATGCTTAATGCCGTTTGAGTGCATTGTCCTGAAATGCAGCTTGGTGAGCATCCCACACAAACGAAGGCTTCACAGGCGGGATTCACATGCCACCAACTCCACATTCAGAAACTACTTCAGCGCCAAAGCCGTTTTCAGCTAGCCCTAAATACAATGGGTCTAAACGCAAATGTTGCTGTAAGACCTATTTCCATCAAGCAACACTGCATGTTGCTGAATTGCATATTGAAGAAGAATCAGCCGAGTGGTTCTTGTGGCAGCACAACTCCATTTGGCTCACTGACTTCACACACCATCAGGCTGACAGGCAGCTCTCAAGCAAACTACGAGTTCACACAGTATGCTTAATGCCGTTTGAGTGCATTGTCCTTAAATGCAGCTTGGTGAGCATCCCACACAAACGAAGGCTCCACAGCCGGGATTCACATGCCACCAACTCCACATTCAGAAACTACTTCAGCGCCAAAGCAGTTTTCAGCTAGCTCTAAATACAAAGGCGCTAGACGCAAATGTTGCTGTAAGAGCTAATTCCATCAAGCAACACTGCATGTTGCTGAATTGCATATTGAAGAAGAATCAGCCGAGTGGTTCTTGTGGCAGCACAACTCCATTTGGCTCACTGACTTCACACACCATCAGGCTGACTGGCAGCTCTCAAGCAAACTACGAGTTCACACACTATGCTTAATGCCGTTTGAGTGCATTGTCCTGAAATGCAGCTTGGTGAGCATCCCACACAAACGAAGGCTCCACAGCCGGGTTTCACATGCCAACAACTCCACATTCAGAAACCACTTCAGCGCCAAAGCCGTTTTCAGCTTGCCCTAAATACAAAGGCCCTAGACAAAAAATGTTGCTGTAAGAGCTAATTCCGTCAAGCAACACTGCATGTTGCTGAATTGCATATTGAAGAAGAATCAGCCGAGTGGCTCTTGTTGCAGCACAACTCCATTTGGCTCACTGACTTCACACACCATCAGGCTGTCAGGCAGCTCTCAAGCAAACTCAGATTTCACACACTATGCTTAATGCCGTTTGAGTGCATTGTCCTGAAATGCAGCTTGGTGAGCATCCCACACAAACGAAGGCTCCACAGGCGGGTTTCACATGCCACCAACTCCACATTCAGAAACCACTTCAGCGCCAAAGCCGTTTTCAGCTAGCCCTAAATACAAAGGCGCTAGACGCAAATGTTGCTGTAAGAGCTAATTGCATCGAGCAACACTGCATGTTGCTGAATTGCATATTGGAGAAGAATCAGCCGAATGGTTCTTGTGGCAAGCACAACTCCATTTGGCTCACTGACTTCACACACCATCAGGCTGACAGGCAGCTCTCAAGCAAACTACGAGTTCAAACACTATGCTAATGCCGTTTGAGTGCATTGTCCTGAAATGCAGCTTGGTGAGCATCCCACACAAACGAAGGCTACACAGCCGGGTTTCACATGCCACCAACTCCACATTCAGAAACCACTTCAGCGCCAAAGCCGTTTTCAGCTAGCCCTAAATACAAAAGGTCTAAACGCAAATGTTGCTGTAAGAGCTAATTCCGTCAAGCAACACTGCATGTTGCTGAATTGCATATTGAAGAAGAATCAGCCGAGTGGTTCTTGTGGCAGCACAACTCCATTTGGCTCACTGACTTCACACACCATCAGGCTGACAGGCAGCTCTCAAGCAAACTACGAGTTCACACAGTATGCTTAATGCCGTTTGAGTGCATTGTCCTGAAATGCAGCTTGGTGAGCATCCCACACAAACGAAGTCTCCACAGGCGGGATTCACATGCCACCAACTCCACATTCAGAAACTACTTCAGCGCCAAAGCCGTTTTCAGCTAGCTCTAAATACAAAGGCGCTAGACGCAAATGTTGCTGTAAGAGCTAATTCCATCAAGCAACACTGCATGTTGCTGAATTGCATATTGAAGAAGAATCAGCCGAGTGGTTCTTGTGGCAGCACAACTCCATTTGGCTCACTGACTTCACACACCATCAGGCTGACTGGCAGCTCTCAAGCAAACTACGAGTTCACACACTATGCTTAATGCCGTTTGAGTGCATTGTCCTGAAATGCAGCTTGGTGAGCATCCCACACAAACGAAGGCTCCACAGCCGGGTTTCACATGCCACCAACTCCACATTCAGAAACCACTTCAGCGCCAAAGCCGTTTTCAGCTAGCCCTAAATACAAAAGGTCTAAACGCAAATGTTGCTGTAAGAGCTAATTCCGTCAAGCAACACTGCATGTTGCTGAATTGCATATTGAAGAAGAATCAGCCGAGTGGTTCTTGTGGCAGCACAACTCCATTTGGCTCACTGACTTCACACACCATCAGGCTGACAGGCAGCTCTCAAGCAAACTACGAGTTCACACAGTATGCTTAATGCCGTTTGAGTGCATTGTCCTGAAATGCAGCTTGGTGAGCATCCCACACAAACGAAGGCTACACAGGCGGGATTCACATGCCACCAACTCCACATTCAGAAACCACTTCAGCGCCAAAGCCGTTTTCAGCTAGCCCTAAATACAATGGGTCTAAACGCAAATGTTGCTGTAAGAGCTAATTCCATCAAGCAACACTGCATGTTGCTGAATTGCATATTGAAGAAGAATCAGCCGAGTGGTTCTTGTGGCAGCACAACCCCATTTGGCTCACTGACTTCACACACCATCAGGCTGACAGGCAGCTCTCAAGCAAACTCAGAGTTCACACACTATGCTTAATGCCATTTGAGTGCATTGTCCTGAAATGCAGCTTGGTGAGCATCCCACACAAACGAAGGCTCCACAGCCGGGTTTCACATGCCACCAACTCCACATTCAGAAACCACTTCAGCGCCAAATCGTTTTCAGCTAGCCCTAAATACAAAGGCGCTAGACGCAAATGTTGCTGTAAGAGCTAATTCCGTCAAGCAACACTGCATGTTGCTGAATTGCATATTGAAGAAGAATCAGCCGAATGGTTCTTGTGGCAGCACAACTCCATTTGGCTCACTGACTTCACACACCATCAGGCTGACAGACAGCTCTCAAGCAAACTCTGATTTCGCAAAGTATGCTTAATGCCGTTTGAGTGCATTGTCCTGAAATGCAGCTTGGTGAGCATCCCACACAAACGAAGGCTCCACAGGCAAGTTTCACATGCCAACAACTGCACATTCAGAAACCACTTCAGCGCCAAAGCCATTTTCAGCTAGCCCTAAATACAAAGGCGCTAGATGCAAATGTTGCTGTAAGAGTTAATTCCGTCAAGCAACACTGCATGTTGCTGAATTGCATATTGAAGAAGAATCAGCCGAGTGGTTCTTGTGGAAGCACAACTCCATTTGGCTCACTGACTTCACACACCATCAGGCTGAAAGGCAGCTCTCAAGCAAACTACGAGTTCAAACACTATGCTTAATGCCGTTTGAGTGCATTGTCCTGAAATGCAGCTTGGTGAGCATCCCACACAAACGAAGGCTACACAGCCGGGTTTCACATGCCACCAACTCCACATTCAGAAACTACTTCAGCGCCAAAGCCGTTTTCAGCTAGCCCTAAATACAATGGGTCTAAACGCAAATGTTGCTGTAAGAGCTAATTCCATCAAGCAACACTGCATGTTGCTGAATTGCATATTGAAGAAGAATCAGCCGGGTGGTTCTTGTGGCAGCACAACTCCATTTGGCTCACTGACTTCACACACCATCAGGCTGACAGGCAGCTCTCAAGCAAACTCAGATTTCGCAAAGTATGCTTAATGCCGTTTGAGTGCCTTGTCCTGAAATGCAGCTTGGTGAGCATTCCACACAAACGAAGGCTCCACAGGCGGGTTTCACATGCCACCAACTCCACATTCAGAAACCACTTCAGCGCCAAAGCCATTTTCAGCTAGCCCTAAATACAAAGGCCCTAGACACAAATGTTGCTGTAAGAGCTAGTTCCATCAACCAACACTGCATGTTGCTGAATTGCATATTGAAGAAGAATCAGCCGGGTGGTTCTTGTGACAGCACAACTCCATTTGGCTCACTGACTTCACACACCATCAGGCTGACAGGCAGCTCTCAAGTAAACTCCGATTTCGCACACTATGCTTAATGCCGTTTGAGTTCATTGTCCTGAAATGCAGCTTGATGAGCATCCCACACAAACGAAGGCTCCACAGGCGGGTTTCACATGCCAACAACTCCACATTCAGAAACTACTTCAGCGCCAAAGCCGTTTTCAGCTAGTCCTAAATACAAAGGCGCTAGACGCAAATGTTGCTGTAAGAGCTAATTCCATCAAGCAACACTGCATGTTGCTGAATTGCATATTGAAGAAGAATCAGCCGAGTGGTTCTTGTGGCAGCACAACTCCATTTGGCTCACTGACTTCACACACCATCAGGCTGACAGGCAGCTCTCAAGCAAACTCAGATTTCGCAAAGTATGCTTAATGCCATTTGAGTGCATTGTCCTGAAATGCAGCTTGGTGAGCATCCCACACAAACGAAGGCTCCACACCCGGGTTTCACATGCCACCAACTCCACATTCAGAAACCCCTTCAGCGCCAAAGCCGTTTTCAGCTAGCCCTAAATACAAACGCCCTAGACAAAAAATGTTGCTGTAGGAGCTAATTCCGTCAAGCAACACTGCATGTTGCTGAATTGCATATTGAAGAAGAATCAGCCGAGTGGTTCTTGTGGCAGCACAACTCCATTTGGCTCACTGACTTCACACACCATCAGGCTGACAGGCAGCTCTCAAGCAAACTCTGATTTCGCAAAGTATGCTTAATGCCATTTCAGTGCATTGTCCTGAAATGCAGCTTGGTGAGCATCCCACACAAACGAAGGCTCCACAGCCGGGTTTCACATGCCACCAACTCCACATTCAGAAACCACTTCAGCACCAAAGCCGTTTTCAGCTAGCCCTAAATACAAATGCCCTAGACGCAAATGTTGCTGTAAGAGCTAATTCCATCAAGCAACACTGCATGTTGCTGAATTGCATATTGAAGAAGAATCAGCCGAGTGGTTCTTGTGGCAGCACAACTCCATTTGGCTCACTGACTTCACACACCATCAGGCTGACAGGCAGCTCTCAAGCAAACTACGAGTTCACACTCTATGCTTAATGCCGTTTGAGTGCATTGTCCTGAAATGCAGCTTGGTGAGCATCCCACACAAACGAAGGCTCCACAGCCGGGTTTCACATGCCACCAACTCCACATTCAGAAACACCTTCAGCGCCAAAGCCGTTTTCAGCTAGCCCTAAATACAAAGGCGCTAGATGCAAATGTTGCTGCAAGAGCTAATTCCATCAAGCAACACTGCATGTTGCTGAATTGCATATTGAAGAAGAATCAGCCGAGTGGTTCTTGTGGCAGCACAACTCCATTTGGCTCACTGACTTCACACACGATCAGGCTGACAGCAACTCTCAAACAAACTACAATTTCTGAAAGTATGCTTAATGCCGCTTAAGTGCATTGTCCTGAAATGCAGCTTGGTGAGCATCCCACACAAACGAAGGCTCCACAGCCAGGTTTCACATGCCACCAACTCCACATTCAGAAACCTCTTCAGCGCCAAAGCCGTTTTCAGCTAGCCCTAAATACAAAGGCTCTAGACGCAAATGTTGCTGTAAGAGCTAATTCCATCAAGCAACACTGCATGTTGCTGAATTGCATATTGAAGAAGAATCAGCCGAGTGGTTCTTGTGGCAGCACAACTCCATTTGGCTCACTGACTTCACACTCCAGCAGGCTGACAGGCAGCTCTCAAGCAAACTACGAGTTCACACACTATGCTTAATGCCATTTGAGTGCATTGTCCTGAAATGCAGCTTGGTGAGCATCCCACACAAACGAAGGCTCCACAGCCGGAATTCACATGCCACCAACTCCACATTCAGAAACTACTTCAGCGCCAAAGCCGTTATCAGCTAGCCCTAAATACAAAGGCACTAGACGCAAATGTTGGTGTAAGAGCTAATTCCGTCAAGCAACACTGCATGTTGCTGAATTGCATATTGAAGAAGAATCAGCCGAGTGGTTCTTGTGGCAGCACAACTCCATTTGGCTCACTGACTTCACACACCATCAGGCTGGCAGGCAGCTCTCAAGCAAACTCAGATTTCGCACACTATGCTTAATGCCATTTGAGTGCATTGTCCTGAAATGCAGCTTGGTGAGCATCCCCACACAAACGAAGGCTCCACAGCCGGGTTTCACATGCCACCAACTCCACATTCAGAAACCACTTCAGCACCAAAGTCGTTTTCAGCTAGCCCTAAATACAAAGGGTCTAAACGCAAATGTTGCTGTAAGAGCTAATTCCATCAAGCAACACTGCATGTTGCTGAATTGCATATTGAAGAATTAGCCGAGTGGTCTTGTGGCAGCACAACTCCATTTGGGCTCACTGACTTCACACACCATCAGGCTGTCAGGCAGCTCTCAAGCAAACTCAGAATTCGCAAGTATGCTTCATGCCGTTTAAGTGCAATTGTCCTGAAATGCAGCTTGGTGAGCATCCCACACAAACGGAGGCTCCACAGGCGGGTTTCACATGCACCAACTCCACATTCAGAAACTACTTCGGCGCCAAAGCCGTTTTCAGCTAGCCCTAAATAAAAAGGCCCTAGACGCAAATGTTGCTGTAAGAGCTAATTCCGTCAAGCAACACTGAATGTTGCTGAATTGCATATTGAAGAAGAATCAGCCGAGTGGTTCTTGTGGCAGCACAACTCCATTTGGCTCACTGACTTCACACACCATCAGGCTGACAGGCAGCTCTCAAGCAAACTACGAGTTCACACACAATGCTTAATGCCGTTTGAGTGCATTGTCCTGAAATGCAGCTTGGTGAGCATCCCACACAAACGAAGGCTCCACAGGCAAGTTTCACATGCCACCAACTCCACATTCAGAAACCACTTCAGCGCCAAAGCCCTTATCAGCTAGCCCTAAATACAAAGGCGATAGACGCAAATGTTGCTGTAAGAGCTAATTCCATCAAGCAACACTGCATGTTGCTGAATTGCATATTGAAGAAGAATCAGCCTAGTGGTTCTTGTGGCAGCACAACTCCATTTGGCTCACTGACTTCACACACCATCAGGCTGACAGGCAGCTCTCAAGCAAACTACGAGTTCACACACTATGCTTAATGCCGTTTGAGTGTCTTCTCCTGTAATGCAGCTTTTTGAGCATCCCACACAAACGAAGGCTCCACAGCCGGGTTTCACATGCCACCAACTCCACATTCAGAAACCACTTCGGCGCCAAAGCCGTTTTCAGCTAGCCCTAAATACAAAGGCGCTAGACGCAAATGTTGCTGTAAGAGCTAATTCTGTCAAGCAACACTGCATGTTGCTGAATTGCATATTGAAGAAGAATCAGCCGAGTGGTTCTTGTGGCAGCACAACTCCATTTGGCTCACTGACTTCACACACCATCAGGCTGACAGGCAGCTCTCAAGCAAACTATGAGTTCACACACTATGCTTCATGCCGTTTGAGTGCATTGTCCTGAAATGCAGCTTGGTGAGCATCCCACACAAACGAAGGCTCCACAGGCGGGTTTCACATGCCACCAACTCCACATTCAGAAACTACTTCAGCGCCAAAGCCGTTTTCAGCTAGCCCTAAATACAAAGGCCCTAGACACAAATGTTGCTGTAAGAGCTAATTCCGTCAAGCAACACTGCATGTTGCTGAATTGCATATTGAAGAAGAATCAGCCGAGTGGTTCTTGTGGCAGCACAACTCCATTTGGCTCACTGACTTCACACTCCAGCAGGCTGACAAGCAGCTCTCAAGCAAACTACGAGTTCACACACTATGCTTAATGCCGTTTGAGTGCATTGTCCTGAAATGCAGCTTGGTGAGCATCCCACACAAACGAAGGCTCCACAGCCGGGTTTCACATGCCACCAACTCCACATTCAGATACCACTTCAGCGCCAAAGCCATTTTCAGCTAGCCCTCAATTCAAAGGCGCTAGACACAAATGTTGCTGTAAGAGCTAATTCCATCAAACAACACAGTATGTTGCTGAATTGCATATTGAAGAAGAATCAGCCGAGTGGTTCTTGTGATAGCACAACTCCATTTGGCTCACTGACTTCACACACCATCAGGCTGACAGGCAGCTCTCAAGCAAACTCAGATTTCGCAAAGTATGCCTAATGCCGTTTGAGTGCCTTGTCCTGAAATGCAGCTTGGTGAGCATTCAACACAAACGAAGGCTCCACAGGCGGGTTTCACATGCCAACAACTCCACATTCAGAAACTACTTCAGCGCCAAAGCCGTTTTCAGCTAGCCCTAAATACAAATGCCCTAGACACAAATGTTCCTGTAAGAGCTAATTCCATCAAGCAACACTGCATGTTGCTGAATTGCATATTGAAGAAGAATCAGCCGAGTGGTTCTTGTGGCAGCACAACTCCATTTGGCTCACTGACTTCACACACCATCAGGCTGACAGACAGCTCTCAAGCAAACTCAGATTTCGCAAAGTATGCTTAATGCCGTTTGAGTGCATTGTCCTGAAATGCAGCTTGGTGAGCATCCCACACAAACGAAGGCTCGACAGGCAAGTTTCACATGCCACCAACTCCACATTCAGAAACCACTTCAGCGCCAAAGCCGTTTTCAGCTAGCCCTAAATACAAAGAGCTAGACGCAAATGTTGCTGTAAGAGCTAATTCCATCAAGCAACACTGCATGTTGCTGAATTGCATATTGGAGAAGAATCAGCCGAATGGTTCTTGTGGCAGCACAACTCCATTTGGCTCACTGACTTCACACACCATCAGGCTGACAGGCAGCTCTCAAGCAAACTCAGATTTCGCAAAGTATGCTTAATGCCGTTTGAGTGCATTGTCCTGAAATGCAGCTTGGTGAGCATCCCACAGAAACCACAGCCGGGTTTCACATGCCACCAACTCCACATTCAGAAACCACTTCGGCGCCAAAGCCGTTTTCAGCTAGCCCTAATTACAAAGGCGCTAGACGCAAATGTTGCTGTAAGAGCTAATTCCATCAAGCAACACTGCATGTTGCTGAATTGCATATTGAAGAAGAATCAGCTGAGTGTTTCTTGTGGCAGCACAACTCCATTTGGCTCACTGACTTCACACACCAGCAGGCTGACAGGCAGCTCTCAAGAAAACTCAGATTTCGCAAAGTATGCTTAATGCCATTTGAGTGCATTGTCCTGAAATGCAGCTTGGTGAGCATCCCACACAAACGAAGGCTCCACAGCCGGGTTTCACATGCCAACAACTCCACATTCAGAAACCACTTCGGCGCCAAAGCCCTTATCAGCTAGCCCTAAATACAAAGGCGATAGACGCAAATGTTGCTGTAAGAGCTAATTCCATCAAGCAACACTGCATGTTGCTGAATTGCATATTGAAGAAGAATCAGCCGTGTGGTTCTTGTGATAGCACAACTCCATTTGGCTCACTGACTTCACACACCATCAGTCTGACAGGCAGCTCTCAAGCAAACTCAGATTTCGCAAAGTATGCTTCATGCCATTTGAGTGCCTTGTCCTGAAATGCAGCTTTTTGAGCATCCCACACAAACGAAGGCTCCACAGGCGGGTTTCACATGCCAACAACTCCACATTCAGAAACCACTTCAGCGCCAAAGCCGTTTTCAGCTAGCCCTAAATACAAAGGCGCTAGACGCAAATGTTGCTGTAAGAGCTAATTCCATCAAACAACACTGCATGTTGCTGAATTGCATATTGAAGAAGAATCAGCCGAGTGGTTCTTGTGGCAGCACAACTCCATTTGGCTCACTGACTTCACACACCATCAGGCTGACAAGCAGCTAGCTCTCATGCAAACTCAGATTTCGCAAAGTATGCTTAATGCCATTTGAGTGCATTGTCCTGAAATGCAGCTTGGTGAGCATCCCACACAAACGAAGGCTCCACAGCCGGGTTTCACATGCCACCAACTCCACATTCAGAAACCACTTCAGCGCCAAAGCCGTTTTCAGCTAGCCCTAAATACAAAGGCCCTAGACACAAATGTTGCTGTAAGAGCTAATTCCATCAAGCAACACTGCATGTTGCTGAATTGCATATTGAAGAAGAATCAGCCGAGTGGTTCTTGTGGCAGCACAACTCCATTTGGCTCACTGACTTCACACACCATCAGGCTGACAGGCAGCTCACAAGTAAACTCCGATTTCGCAAAATATGCTTAATGCCATTTGAGTGCCTTGTCCTGAAATGCAGCTTGGTGAGCATCCCACACAAACGAAGGCTCCACAGGCGGGTTTCACATGCCAACAACTCCACATTCAGAAACCACTTCAGCGCCAAAGCCGTTTTCAGCTAGCCCTAAATACAAAGGCGCTAGACACAAATGTTGCTGTAAGAGTTGATTCCATCAAGCAACACTGCATGTTGCTGAATTGCATATTGAAGAAGAATCAGCCGAGTGGTTCTTGTGGCAGCACAACTCCATTTGGCTCACTGACTTCACACACCATCAGGCTGACAGGCAGCTCTCAAGCAAACTCCGATTTCGCAAAGTATGCTTAATGCCGCTTGAGTGCCTTGTCCTGAAATGCAGCTTGGTGAGCATCCCACACAAACAAAGGCTACACAGCCGGATTTCACATGTCACCAACTCCACATTCAGAAACCACTTCAGCACCAAAGCCGTTTTCAGCTAGCCCTAAATACAAAGGCCCTAGACACAAATGTTGCTGTAAGAGCTAATTCCATCAAGCAACACTGCATGTTGCTGAATTGCATATTGAAGAAGAATCAGCCGAGTGGTTCTTGTGGCAGCACAACTCCATTTGGCTCACTGACTTCACACAACATCAGGCTGACAAGCAGCTAGCTCTCAAGCAAACTCAGATTTCACAAAGTATGCTTAATGCCGTTTGAGTGCCTTGTCCTGAAATGCAGCTTGGTGAGCATCCCACACAAACGAAGGCTCCACAGCCGGGTTTCACATGCCAACAACTCCACATTCAGAAACCACTTCAGCGCCAAAGCCGTTTTCAGCTAGCCCTAAATACAAATGCCCTAGACACAAATGTTGCTGTAAGAGCTAATTCCATCAAGCAACACTGCATGTTGCTGAATTGCATATTGAAGAAGAATCAGCCGGGTGGTTCTTGTGATAGCACAACTCCATTTGGCTCACTGACTTCACACACCATCAGGCTGACAGGCAGCTCTCAAGTAAACTCCGATTTCGCAAAGTATGCTTAATGCCGTTTGAGTGCATTGTCCTGAAATGCAGCTTGGTGAGCATCCCAAACAAACGAAGGCTCCACAGCCGGGTGTCACATGCCACCAACTCCACATTCAGAAACCCCTTCAGCGCCAAAGCCGTTTTCAGCTAGCCCTAAATACAAAGGCGCTAGACGCAAATGTTGCTGTAAGAGCTAATTCCGTCAAGCAACACTGCATGTTGCTGAATTGCATATTGAAGAAGAATCAGCCGAGTGGTTCTTGTGGCAGCACAACTCCATTTGGCTCACTGACTTCACACACCATCAGGCTGACAGGCAGCTCTCAAGCAAACTACGAGTTCACACACTATGCTTAATGCCGTTTGAGTGCATTGTCCTGAAATGCAGCTTGGTGAGCATCCCACACAAACGAAGGCTCCACAGCCGGGTTTCACATGCCACCAACTCCACATTCAGAAACCACTTCAGCGCCAGAGCCGTTTTCAGCTAGCCCTAAATACAAAGGCGCTAGACGCAAATGTTGCTGTAAGAGCTAATTCCATCAAGCAACACTGCATGTTGCTGAATTGCATATTGAAGAAGAATCAGCCGAGTGGTTCTCGTGGCAGCACAACTCCATTTGGTTCACTGACTTCATACACCATCAGGCTGACAGGCAGCTCTCAAGCAAACTACGAGTTCACACACTATGCTTAATACCGTTTGAGTGCCTAGTCCTGAAATGCAGCTTGGTGAGCATCCCACACAAACGAAGGCTCCACAGCCGGGTTTCACATGCCACCAACTCCACATTCAGAAACCACTTCAGCGCCAAAGCCGTTTTCAGCTAGCCCTAAATACAAAGGCGCTAGACACAAATGTTGCTGTAAGAGCTAATTCCATCAAGCAACACTGCATGTTGCTGAATTGCATATTGAAGAAGAATCAGCAGAGTGGTTCTTGTGATAGCACAACTCCATTTGGCTCACTGACTTCACACACCATCAGGCTGTCAGGCAGCTCTCAAGCAAACTCAGAATTCGCAAAGTATGCTTAATGCCGTTTAAGTGCATTGTCCTGAAATGCAGCTTGGTGAGCATCCCACACAAACGAAGGCTACACAGGCGGGTTTCACATGCCACCAACTCCACATTCAGAAACCCCTTCAGCGCCAAAGCCGTTTTCAGCTAGCCCTAAATATAAAGGCGCTAGACGCAAATGTTGCTGTAAGAGCTAATTCCATCAAGCAACACTGCATGTTGCTGAATTGCATATTGAAGAAGAATCAGCCAAGTGGTTCTTGTGGCAGCACAACTCCATTTGGCTCACTGACTTCACACGCCATCTTGCTGACAGGCAGCTCTGAAGCAAACTACGAGTTCACACACTATGCTTAAAGCCGTTTGAGTGCATTGTCCTGAAATGCAGCTTGGTGAGCATCCCACACAAACGAAGCCTAAACAGCCGGGTTTCACATGCCAACAACTCCACATTCAGAAACCACTTCAGCGCCAAAGCCATTTTCAGCTAGCCCTAAATACAAAGGCGCTAGACGCAAATGTTGCTGTAAGAGCTAATTCCATCAAGCAACACTGCATGTTGCTGAATTGCATATTGAAGAAGAATCAGCTGAGTGGTTCTTGTGGCAGCACAACTCCATTTGGCTCACTGACTTCACACACCATCAGGCTGACAGGCAGCTCTCAAGCAAACTCAGATTTCAAACACTATGCTTAATGCCGTTTGAGTGCATTGTCCTGAAACCAGCTTGGTGAGCATCCCACACAAACGAAGGCTCCACAGCCGGGTTTCACATGCCAACAACTCCACATTCAGAAACCACTTCAGCGCCAAAGCCATTTTCAGCTAGCCCTAAATACAAAGGCCCTAGACACAAATGTTGCTGTAAGAGCTAATTCCATCAAGCAACACAGTATGTTGCTGAATTGCATATTGAAGAAGAATCAGCCGAGTGGTTCTTGTGGCAGCACAACTCCATTTGGCTCACTGACTTCACACACCATCAGGCTGACAGGCAGCTAGCTCTCTTGCAAACTCAGATTTCGCACACTATGCTTAATGCCATTTGAGTGCCTTGTCCTGAAATGCAGCTTGGTGAGCATCCCACACAAACGAAGGCTCCACAGCCGGGTTTCACATGCCACCAGCTCCACATTCAGAAACCACTTCAACGCCAAAGCCGTTTTCAGCTAGCCCTAAATACAAAGGCGCTAGACGCAAAGGTTGCTGTAAGAGCTAATTCTGTCAAGCAACACTGCATGTTGCTGAATTGCATATTGAAGAAGAATCAGCCGAGTGGTTCTTGTGGCAGCACAACTCCGTTTGGCTCACTGACTTCACACACCATCAGGCTGACAGGCAGCTCTCAAGCAAACTCAGGTTTCGCAAAGTATGCTTAATGCCATTTGAGTGCCTTGTCCTGAAATGCAGCTTGGTGAGCATCCCACACAAACGAAGGCTCCACAGGCAGGTTTCACATGCCACCAACTCCACATTCAGAAACCACTTCAGCGCCAAAGCCGTTTTCAGCTAGCCCTAAATACAAAGGCCCTAGACACAAATGTTGCTGTAAGAGCTAATTCCATCAAGCAACACTACATGTTGCTGAATTGCATATTGAAGAAGAATCAGCCGAGTGGTTCTTGTGGCAGCACAACCCCATTTGGCTCACTGACTTCACACACCATCAGGCTGACAGGCAGCTCTCAAGCAAACTACGAGTTCACACACTATGCTTAATGCCGTTTGAGTGCATTGTCCTGAAATGCAGCTTGGTGAGCATCCCACACAAACGAAGGCTACACAGGCGGGTTTCACATGCCACCAACTCCACATTCAGAAACCACTTCAGCGCCAAAGCCGTTTTCAGCTAGCCCTAAATATAAAGGCGCTAGACGCAAATGTTGCTGTAAGAGCTAATTCCATCAAGCAACACTGCATGTTGCTGAATTGCATATTGAAGAAGAATCAGCCAAGTGGTTCTTGTGGCAGCACAACTCCATTTGGCTCACTGACTTCACACGCCATCTTGCTGACAGGCAGCTAGCTCTCAAGCAAACTACGAGTTCACACACTATGCTTAAAGCCGTTTGAGTGCATTGTCCTGAAATGCAGCTTGGTGAGCATCCCACACAAACGAAGCCTAAACAGCCGGGTTTCACATGCCAACAACTCCACATTCAGAAACCACTTCAGCGCCAAAGCCATTTTCAGCTAGCCCTAAATACAAAGGCGCTAGACACAAATGTTCCTGTAAGAGCTAATTCCATCAAGCAACACTGCATGTTGCTGAATTGCATATTGAAGAAGAATCAGCTGAGTGGTTCTTGTGGCAGCACAACTCCATTTGGCTCACTGACTTCACACACCATCAGGCTGACAGGCAGCTCTCAAGCAAACTCAGATTTCAAACACTATGCTTAATGCCGTTTGAGTGCATTGTCCTGAAATGCAGCTTGGTGAGCATCCCACACAAACGAAGGCTCCACAGCCGGGTTTCACATGCCAACAACTCCACATTCAGAAACCACTTCAGCGCCAAAGCCGTTTTCAGCTAGCCCTAAATACAAAGGCCCTAGACACAAATGTTGCTGTAAGAGCTAATTCCATCAAGCAACACAGTATGTTGCTGAATTGCATATTGAAGAAGAATCAGCCGAGTGGTTCTTGTGGCAGCACAACTCCATTTGGCTCACTGACTTCACACACCATCAGGCTGACAGGCAGCTCTCAAGCAAACTACGAGTTCACACACTATGCTTAATGCCGTTTGAGTGCATTGTCCTGAAATGCAGCTTGGTGAGCATCCCACACAAACGAAGGCCCCACAGCCGGGTTTCACATGCCACCAACTCCACATTCAGAAACCACTTCAGCGCCAAAGCCGTTTTCAGCTAGCCCTAAATACAAAGGCGCTAGATGCAAATGTTGCTGTAAGAGCTAATTCCATCAAGCAACACTGCATGTTGCTGAATTGCATATTGAAGAAGAATCAGCCGAGTGGTTCTTGTGGCAGCACAACTCCATTTGGCTCACTGACTTCACACACCATCAGGATGACAGGCAGCTAGGTCTCTTGCAAACTCAGATTTCGCACACTATGCTTAATGCCATTTGAGTGCCTTGTCCTGAAATGCAGCTTGGTGAGCATCCCACACAAACGAAGGCTACACAGCCGGTTTCACATGCCACCAGCTCCACATTCAGAAACCACTTCAACGCCAAAGCCGTTTTCAGCTAGCCCTAAATACAAAGGCGCTAGACGCAAAGGTTTCTGTAAGAGCTAATTCCGTCAAGCAACACTGCATGTTGCTGAATTGCATATTGAAGAAGAATCAGCCGAGTGGTTCTTGTGGCAGCACAACTCCGTTTGGCTCACTGACTTCACACACCATCAGGCTGACAGGCAGCTCTCAAGCAAACTCAGGTTTCGCAAAGTATGCTTAATGCCATTTGAGTGCCTTGTCCTGAAATGCAGCTTGGTGAGCATCCCACACAAACGAAGGCTCCACAGGCAGGTTTCACATGCCACCAACTCCACATTCAGAAACCACTTCAGCGCCAAAGCTGTTTTCAGCTAGCCCTAAATACAAAGGCCCTAGACACAAATGTTGCTGTAAGAGCTAATTCCATCAAGCAACACTGCATGTTGCTGAATTGCATATTGAAGAAGAATCAGCCGAGTGGTTCTTGTGGCAGCACAACTCCATTTGGCTCACTGACTTCACACACCATCAGGCTGACAGGCAGCTCTCAAGCAAACTACGAGTTCACACACTATGCTTAATGCCGTTTGAGTGCATTGTCCTGAAATGCAGCTTGGTGAGCATCCCACACAAACGAAGGCTCCACAGCCGGGTTTCACATGCCACCAACTCCACATTCAGAAACCACTTCAACGCCAAAGCCGTTTTCAGCTAGCCGTAAACACAAAGGCCCTAGATACAAATGTTGCTGTAAGAGCTAATTCCATCAAGCAACACTGCATGTTGCTGAATTGCATATTGAAGAAGAATCAGCCGAGTGGTTCTTGTGATAGCACAACTCCATTTGGCTCACTGACTTCACACACCATCAGGCTGACAGGCAGCTAGCTCTCAAGCAAACTCAGAATTCGCAAAGTATGGGAGACTCGCAAATTGGCCGACATAGGAAGATGGATGTGAGGGAGCTCACAGACAGAGAGGGATAGAACGCGACAAAAGCATAAGTGGAGCAGCATAGACCTGCAGGGAGAGGAGCGTGAAGTTACCAGGACAGTGTGGAGCCAAAAAAGTCCGCAAAATTCGGAAGAGCAACCAGGAAAACAAACGAGACAAGGCAGGGAAGATGGTTGTCTGCTCCAGACCTGCTGAGTCACAGCCGCTGGCAGCCCCGCTGGGAGCCGCGCTGGGAGCCGCCCCTGTAGCCGCAGGAGACACAGCAGCCACAGAAACCTTCGGCAGCCGCCATACCCGCCACAGACCCTGACCCGCCACAGCCGACAGGAGCAGCACCCACCTCGAAAGTCCTCACCAGAGGCAGAGGCAGACTGCAAGAACTTGAGGTTTGAGGGAGCTGGGTAGGGGCAGCAGTGGGTCGGAGGCTCCGGGAGTTAACTCTCCAGTGGCAGGCACAGACCCTGAACATCCTTGGTACTCATCTCCCCACCCCTCCACCCCCCCCCCGCCGGGCGACTCCAGCCTCTGGGAACACAAGGCAAGTGCCTTAAAACTGCCAAAACTGTCTTGGAGTTGACGCACAGCGGTCCTGTGCGCTGAGGAGAAAGGCAGAAGGCACACTGAATACTCCCCCGTGTCTTGCAGACTGGCACACAGCTATGCGGTACTGACCCACAGGAACCCACACCTCTGGACTGTGCGGACCCGGGTGTGCCTCTGGGCTGGGCGGTCCTGTGCAAGCGCTGGGGTGGGCGGTCCCCTGCACTCGGGTAGGCGGTCCCGTGCTGCTGGGGTGGGCGGACCTGCGCAGGAGGCGCTTCTAGAGAGCATCTGGAACAACCCACGCCCTACAGGCCTGTGCTTGGAAAACACACCAGGAGGGCACTGCGGACCCCCGTGCAGGAGGCGTTCCCAGAGAGCTCCTGGAACCTCCACGCCCTGCAGTCCCTGACACTGGGGACACACTGAGAAAGCACCTAGAATCCTCTGTGCCCTGTGTTCCTGTGCAAAGGGGGCGCACACAGAGTGCCTTCATTCCCCCACGTCCTGTAGTCTCATACGTGTAGGGGACAAGCTGAGAGTGCGCTTTAGATCTGCTGGGCCTTGGAAGTGGCGCCCTGTGGTCCAGTGTATTGGAGACGCACCAAAAGTGCCTTGAAAACTCCCGCACCCTGCTACTCCACGCCTGCACGCTCGGATCTCTACAGGATAGCGCTTGGAGACCCCCTCAGCAAGCTGGTGCCTGGGTCTCTCAAAAACAAACACTAGACTAGGGTGAAAATCCAGCAACACCTTGGGCCACAAATATGGGAAGAAATAAGAGAGTTAGTGACGTAGACACAGCTTGCTCCGCCCCAAAAAGCCACCATAAAGCCTGGTCAATCGCAGAGATTACAGATGAAGAAATTGAAGACGTCTCTGATAAGGAGTTCAGAAAAATAATTATAAAACTCTTCAGAGACAATGAAAAGCGATGGGACGAACTCAAAGATTTTAAAAACCACATAATCACAGAAACAAAATCGCTCAAAAACGAGATCCTAGACTTGAAGAACAAAGTTGAGAGCTTAGCCAACAGAATTACAGCAGCAGAAGACAGGATATCCGACTTGGAAGATTCCCAGAATGAAAACAGGCAGATTATTAACCAGCTAGAGTCACAACTACACAAGGCAACCAAGACGATCCAAGAGATGAACGACAACATCAAGAAGTCAAATATCAGAATAATGGGGCTCCCAGAAGGAGTGGAAAGAGAGACAGGCATACAACCAGTACTTGAGGAAATTATGCAGGAGAACTTCCAAAATACCTGGAACATGAACCCAATCCAAATTCAGGAAGGCCAGAGGACTCCCCACAGGGTGAACCCAAAACGATCCTCCCCAAGACACGTGGTAATCAAGCTACCCTCCAATGAATACAAAGAAAGAATCCAAAGGTTAGCACGAACCAAAGAGAAGCTTACATTTAGGGGCAGGACCATCAGAATCACTGCCGACTTCTCAGAACAGACGCTCCAGGCAAGAAGAGAGTGGAACAAAATCTTTCAAGTACTGAAAGAGAACAACTGTCAACCAAGAATACTCTACCCAGCAAAGATTTCATTTGTTTACGAGAACGAAACTAGATACTTCCACAGCAAAGAGAAATTAGAAGAATATGCCAACACAAAACCAACTCTACAAAATCTCCTTAGAAATGCGCTACTCCCAGAGAAAAAGGAAGCAAGCCATAAGCAAGGATGGCAATCAGGGAGATCTCAATAAAGTCCATCCACAGAAACGACAATCAATTACCAACAACCTCAAAAACACAGGTATATGTCACGGCAAAATTATAATTTCTCAATATTAACCCTCAACACAAATGGCTTAAATTCGTCACTCAAAAGGCACCGATTAGCAGACTGGGTTAGAAATCAGGACCCAACTATATGCTGCTTGCAAGAAACACATCTAACCAGAAGGAACTTCAGGAAACTTAAAGTGAAAGGGTGGAAACAAATATTCCATGCCAATGGACAAGAAAAAAAGGCTGGTGTGGCAGTCCTATTCTCAGATGATACGGACTTCAAAGTAACAAATGTCAAAAAGGATAGGGAAGGGCGCTACATCTTCTTGAAAGGGAGGATCCAACAAGAACCAATCGCCATTCTTAACATTTATGCTCCTAGCCCGGATGCACCCAGCTACGTGAAACAACTACTTTTGGACTTAAAGGGAGACATAGATGCGCATACGATAATTCTGGGAGACCTGAACACCCCACTAACACCAATAGATAGATCAACGCAGCAAAAGCTCAACAGAGAAGCCACAGATCTCACACACACAATAGAACAACTGGACCTAGTAGACGTCTATAGAATATTTCATCCTAAGGCCACAGACTACACCTTCTTCTCAGCAGTGCATGGCACCTTCTCCAGGATAGACCACATAATAGGACACAAAGCAAGTTTAACTAATTACAAAAATATCAGAATCGTACCATGTACCTTCTCAGACCATCACGGAGTGAAACTGGAAATCAACAACTCAAAATGTCCCAGGAAACATGTAAACTCCTGGAGGCTGAACAATATGCTATTAAACGAACAATGGGTTAGAGAAGAAATTAAAGACGAGATCAAAAAATTTATGGAAATCAACGAAAACCCAGATACAAAAGTCCAAAACTTATGGGACACCGCCAAAGCAGTGTTGCGTGGTAAGTTTATTGCAATAAGCGCGCAAGTCAAAGCCCAAGAAAGGCAACAAATGCAAGAATTAAGGACACACCTCCAGGAACTGGAAAAGCAACAGCAGAAAGACCCCACAAACAAGAGGAAACAAGAAATTATCAAAACAAGACAAGAACTAAACCAGAAAGAAATTAAAAAAACCATTCAGAAAATAAATGAATCAAAAAGCTGGTTCCTTGAGAGGATAAACAAAATAGATACCCCATTGGCCCGATTGACAAAGAAAAAACAAGACAAAGCAAGAATTAGCAGTATCAAAGATGAAAAAGGCAACATAACAACAGACGCTACTACCATTAAGGAAATAATTAGAAATTATTACAAAGAACTATATGCCAACAAATTCGATAACCACTTGGAAATGGAAAGATTCCTAGACTCCCACCACTTACCAAAACTCACCCCAGAAGCAACAGAAGACCTGAATAAACCCATTACTGAATCAGAGATAGAATCAGTGATTAAAGAGCTCCCAACAAAGAAAAGCCCAGGCCCAGATGGTTTTACCACAGAATTCTACAAAACATTCCAACCAGAGCTAACCCCAATCTTTTACAAGCTCTTCAAAACAATAGAAAAGGAAGCAACTCTTCCAAACTCATTCTATGAAGCCAATATCACCTTAATCCCCAAACCGAATAGAGAATTAACAGAGAAGGAAAACTACAGACCGATCTCCCTGATGAACGTTGACGCTAAGATTCTCAACAAAATCCTAGCCAATAGAATACAAAAAAACATCAGACAGATCATCCATCCAGACCAAGTAGGTTTCATCCAGGGAATGCAGGGATGGTTCAACATAAGGAAATCCATAAATGTGATACATCACATCCAAAAACTGAAAAACAAAAACCATATAATCGTATCAATAGATGCAGAAAAAGCCTTCGACAAAATTCAACACCACTTCATGTTAAAAACCCTAACCAGGGTGGGGATAGAAGGAACAATCCACAACATAATCAAAGCAATATATGAAAAACCCAATGCCAGCATCATACTAAATGGAGAAAAACTGGATCCCTTCCCACTGAGATCTGGAACAAGACAAGGCTGCCCACTATCACCACTGCTATTCAATATAGTCCTAGAGGTACTTGCAGAAGCCATAAGACAAGACAAAGAAATCAAAGGAATCCAAATTGGAAATGAAGAAGTCAAGCTTTCACTATTCGCAGACGACATGATTCTCTACATAGAAGAACCAAAAAACTCAATACAAAGACTCCTAGAACTCATACGAGAATTTGGCAGAGTGGCAGGATACAAGATGAATGAACAAAAATCAATAGCCATGGTGTATGCAAATGGCCGCAAGATGGAAGAAGATCTAACCAACAAGCTACCATTCAAAATAACAGAGAAAAGCATGAAATATCTGGGAATAAATTTAACCAAAAGCGTAGATGACCTTTATGAAGAAAATTACAAAACACTCAAAAATCAAATAGAACAAGACCTCGAAAGATGGAACAACATCCCATGCTCCTGGATAGGCAAAATTAATATCATCAAAATGTCTATACTACCAAAAGCAATATATACATTCAATGCAATCCCAATCAAATTACCCACAGCATTCTTCATCGAACTGGAAAAAATGATACACAGATTCATCTGGAAACACAAAAAACCACGAATAGCCAGAACCACTCTGAAGAACAGGCACTTAACAGGGGGAATCACAGTACCAGATCTATGGACATACTATAGGGCAGTGGTCATCAAAACAGCCTGGTACTGGCACAAAGATAGAGAGGAAGATCAGTGGAGCAGAATAGAAACAACAGATGGAAACCCACACAGATACAGTCAATTAATCTTCGACAAAAAGACAGACAACAACCCAAGCAAATGGAAAGGTCTGTTCAATAAATGCTGTTGGGACAACTGGTTAATAGCCTGCAGAAACAAAAAGATAGACCCACATCTCTCACCATACACCAAGATCGAATCTAAATGGATAAAAGACCTAAACCTACATCCAGAAACCTTCAAACTTTTGGAAGAAAATGTTGGAAACACACTGCAACACTTAGGGGTAGGCCCTCACTTCCTAAAAAAGGCTCCAAATGCAGTAGAAATCGAGACCAAAATAAACAATTGGGACCTCATCAAACTAAAAAGCTTCTGTACAGCTAGAGAAACAATCAATAAAGTAAAAAGGCAACCCACAGAATGGGAGAAGATCTTCGCACACGACATAGGTGATAGAGGGCTAATCTCCAGAATATACAAAGATCTCCAGAGAAACCAAAACACCAGAACAAACAAACTGCTCAAGAAATGGGCACGGGAAATGGGCAAACACTTCACAAAAGAACAAACCCAAATGGCAAACAAGCATATGAAAAAATGCTCAAGTTCCCTGGCAATAAGGGAAATCCAAATGAAGACAACAATGAGGTACCACCTAACTCCAGTAAGGATGGCACACATACATAATACCACCAACACTTGCTGGCGAGGATGTGGGGAAAAGGGAACCCTTCTCCACTGCTGGTGGGAGTGCAGACTTGTACAGCCTCTATGGGAATCAGTTTGGCGAATACTCAAACAACTCAAAATCAACATACCATATGATCCAGCAATAGCACTCCTTGGGATATATCCAAAACATCTTCTACTCAAGAAACCAACATGCACGCCTATGTTCATAGCAGCACAATCTACGATCGCAAAAACCTGGAAGCAGCCAAAATGCCCATCAGTGGAAGACTGGCTAAGAAAGCTATGGTTCATCTACTCCATGGAATACTACTCAGCTATTAAAAAAAACGAAATGCAATTCTTTGTGGACAAATGGGCCCGACTGGAATCCATCATGCTAAGAGAAATGAACCAATCCCAAAAGGTTAAATACCACATGTTTGCCTTAATCTGAGATGAAAAGAGAACAACTTGGAAAATAGTACCTGTATATTGTAATATTAGTGCAATCTCTTATAACCTGTATCCAATGCAATAAGATAATGCGATATAATCTATAAACCAACAATTAATGTCAGAATACTTAAGATGTACATAGAAAAACTGTAAAACCTACTATACCCTCAATACGCTATGTTAACCTGTAATGGGGGGAGTGCAGGGAAATCTTTCAGGACCATAAAAAGAGTGAGAAAAAAGTACAATATAGCCTATCAAGATCAAATCTGGTAATTCATAGATAACAGACTCAAAGCGGCACTAAACAACACTAAAACTACTATACCAATGCATGAGGGGGGAATCGGGTGCGATCCTGACAACCTCTTAACAGGAGGTCATGTGCGTGGAGCAGGGTTGCACTCCAGAGTGGAGCAGGTGGTAAGGAGGAAGCTTGGATCCCAACCATGAAGACTCCCAGACCTTCACCACAAACTATTAATACGAGCAACAAGGACTATATCCCAACTGCCAAGGAGGCCACAGGGAATTGGATGCCCTCGGAGGCCGAGTACTCTGAGGTCACCCACCCCCAACGGGAGCTTCCACAGGGGATGGAAGAAGTCCAAACACTACCGTGCAGAAACCAACGTCATCGGAAAGACAACCAGAAGCCCTGAGTGGTCTGCAGAAACAGAAGAACAATAAACGTCCTTCCGGACCAGGGAGGAGAGCTTTCTCTGGTCCGAGCCTGGCTCCACCTCTGGACCCCCCCTCCCTCGCAATGACCATCGGGATCGCTTCGAAAACCCCTCACAGCAAACAAACAATCATACAAACTAAAAAAAAAAAAAAACTTAAAATAAATAAACAACAGAAAGTAGAACTTGAAATCTGACAGGAAAGAGCTGGCATGGATTGGCTCATGCCTCGCTGGGTGGGTCACAAAGATTAGTTTTACTCCTCACCATGGTGCTGAGGATTTTCCTGCACACCCCCCCCCCAAAAAAAAAAATGTTCTGCACCTAAAATGTTGACATATATCTTGTTAGAGTTACAAGCCAGTCTGGATTATCCTAAAATCTGCCAAGATCAGCAAAATTTTACTTCAACACAACAACTGGCTAAATACTAAGATGAAATGGACACGAAACAGCTGAATGGTGCCTTATGGCCATTTTAAGGTATAGAGCAGCCGGTCCTGTATATGAACTAAATTGAAATGTCAATGAGCTAATCATAGGTTGTGGCTAGGACTTGTTTTCCTTTTTTTTTTTTTTTTTTTTTTTTAATACACTGGTTACTCAAAACCATGTCAATTCCATAACATTGCAAATTGCTGTTGATGTTATATTGGGACTCTTAATTGACTGTGATGATATTCTGCCAGCTCAAACTTCAGACCAGAAAAGGTCTCCCCAAGAAACTGTTCAACCAATCTGGACAATAAGTAGCTGGACTCTATGCTTGGTATATGTTTGCAATGAAAGAATCTTGATCGAATTTGAACTGTAATACTGCATCAAGGTGGAGGAATTCACCAGGGGGAGGGGAGGGGGAGGGAGGGGGGATTCCCAGAGCCTATGAAACTGTCACATAATGCAAAATAATTAACAATTAAAAAAAAAAAAAGCACATTTCAAAGGAAAAAAAAAAAAAAAAAAAAGAAACCACTTCAGCGCCAAAGCCGTTTTCAGCTAGCCCTAAATACAAAGGCCCTAGACGCAAATGTTCCTGTGAGAGCTAATTCCA
This sequence comes from Ochotona princeps, assembly GCF_030435755.1. NCBI lineage: Eukaryota > Metazoa > Chordata > Mammalia > Lagomorpha > Ochotonidae > Ochotona > Ochotona princeps. Next base: position 73,728 of record NW_026697297.1, on the reverse strand, counting down.
TCAAGCAACACTGCATGTTGCTGAATTGCATATTGAAGAAGAATCAGCCGAGTGGTTCTTGTGGCAGCACAACTCCATTTGGCTCACTGACTTCACACACCATCAGGCTGACAGGCAGCTCTCAAGAAAACTCAGATTTCGCACAGTATGCTTAATGCCGTTTGAGTGCATTGTCCTGAAATGCAGCTTGGTGAGCATCCCACACAAATGAGGGCTACACAGGCAAGTTTCACATGCCAGCAGCTCCACATTCAGAAAGCACTTCAGCGCCAAAGCCGTTTTCAGCTAGCCCTAAATACAAAGGCGCTAGACACAAATGTTGCTGTGAGAGCTAATTCCATCAAGCAACACTGCATGTTGCTGAATTGCATATAGAAGAAGAATCGGCCGAGTGGTTCTTGTGGCAGCACAACTCCATTTGGCTCACTGACTTCACACACCATCAGGCTGACTGGCAGCTCTCAAGCAAACTACGAGTTCACACACTATGCTTAATGCCGTTTGAGTGCATTGTCCTGAAATGCAGCTTGGTGAGCATCCCACACAAACGAAGGCTCCACAGCCGGGTTTCACATGCCACCAACTCCACATTCAGAAACCCCTTCAGCGCCAAAGCCGTTTTCAGCTAGCCCTAAATACAAAGGCCCTAGATGCAAATGTTCCTGTGAGAGCTAATTCCATCAAGCAACACTGCATGTTGCTGAATTGCATATTGAAGAAGAATCAGCCGAGTGGTTCTTGTGGCAGCACAACTCCATTTGGCTCACTGACTTCACACACCATCAGGCTGACAGGCAGCTCTCAAGCAAACTCAGATTTCGCACACTATGCTTAATGCCGTTTGAGTGCATTGTCCTGAAATGCAGCTTGGTGAGCATCCCACACAAATGAGGGCTACACAGGCAAGTTTCACATGCCAGCAGCTCCACATTCAGAAAGCACTTCAGCGCCAAAGCCGTTTTCAGCTAGCCCTAAATACAAAGGCGCTAGACGCAAATGTTGCTGTAAGAGCTAATTCCATCAAGCAACACTGCATGTTGCTGAATTGCATATAGAAGAAGAATCGGCCGAGTGGTTCTTGTGGCAGCACAACTCCATTTGGCTCACTGACTTCACACACCATCAGGCTGACAGGCAGCTCTCAAGCAAACTACAAGTTCACACACTATGCTTAATGCCGTTTGAGTGCATTGTCCTGAAATGCAGCTTGGTGAGCATCCCACACAAACGAAGGCTCCACAGCCGGGTGTCACATGCCACCAACTCCACATTCAGAAACCACTTCAGCGCCAAAGCCGTTTTCAGCTAGCCCTAAATACAAAGGCCCTACACGCAAATGTTCCTGTGAGAGCTAATTCCATCAAGCAACACTGCATGTTGCTGAATTGCATATTGAAGAAGAATCAGCCGAGTGGTTCTTGTGGCAGCACAACTCCATTTGGCTCACTGACTTCACACACCATCAGGCTGACAGGCAGCTCTCAAGCAAACTCAGATTTCGCACACTATGCTTAATGCCGTTTGAGTGCATTGTCCTGAAATGCAGCTTGGTGAGCATCCCACACAAATGAGGGCTACACAGGCAAGTTTCACATGCCAGCAGCTCCACATTCAGAAAGCACTTCAGCGCCAAAGCCGTTTTCAGCTAGCCCTAAATACAAAGGCGCTAGACGCAAATGTTGCTGTAAGAGCTAATTCCATCAAGCAACACTGCATGTTGCTGAATTGCATATAGAAGAAGAATCGGCCGAGTGGTTCTTGTGGCAGCACAACTCCATTTGGCTCACTGACTTCACACACCATCAGGCTGACAGGCAGCTCTCAAGCAAACTACAAGTTCACACCCTATGTTTAATGCCGTTTGAGTGCATTGTCCTGAAATGCAGCTTGGTGAGCATCCCACACAAACGAAGGCTCCACAGCCGGGTTTCACATGCCACCAACTCCACATTCAGAAACCCCTTCAGCGCCAAAGCCGTTTTCAGCTAGCCCTAAATACAAAGGCGCTAGACGCAAATGTACCTGTAAAAGCTAATTCCATCAAGCAACACTGCATGTTGCTGAATTGCATATTGAAGAAGAATCAGCCGGGTGGTTCTCGTGGCAGCACAACTCCATTTGGCTCACTGACTTCACACACCATCAGGCTGTCAGGCAGCTCTCAAGCAAACTCAGATTTCGCAAAGTATGCTTAATGCCGTTTGAGTGCATTGTCCTGAAATGCAGCGTGGTGAGCATCCCACACAAACGAAGGCTACACAGCCGGGTTTCACATGCCAACAACTCCACACCCAGAAACTACTTCAGCGCCAAAGCCGTTTTCAGCTAGCCCTAAATACAAAGGCCCTACACGCAAATGTTGTTGTAAGAGCTAATTCCATCAAGCAACACTGCATGTTGCTGAATTGCATATTGAAGAAGAATCAGCCGAGTGGTTCTGGTGGCAACACAACTCCATTTGGCTCACTGACTTCACACACCATCAGGCTGACAGGCAGCTCTCAAGCAAACTCAGATTACGCAAAGTATGCTTAATGCCGCTTGAGTGCATTGTCCTGAAATGCAGCTTGGTGAGCATCCCACACAAATGAAGGCTCCGCAGCCGGGTTTCACATGCCACCAACTCCACATTCAGAAACCACTTCAGCGCCAAAGCCGTTTTCAGCTAGCCCTAAATACAAAGGCGCTAGACGCAAATGTTGCTGTAAGAGCTAATTCAATCAAGCAACACTGCATGTTGCTGAATTGCATATTGAAGAAGAATCAGCCGAGTGGTTCTTGTGGCAGCACAACTCCATTTGGCTCACTGACTTCACACACCATCAGGCTGACAGGCAGCTCTCAAGCAAAGTCAGATTTCGCACACTATGCTTAATGCCGTTTGAGTGCATTGTCCTGAAATGCAGCTTGGTGAGCATCCCACACAAACGAAGGCTCCACAGGCGGGTTTCACATGCCAGCAGCTCCACATTCAGAAACCACTTCAGCGCCAAAGCCGTTTTCAGCTAGCCCTAAATACAAAGGCTCTAGACGCAAATGTTTCTGTAAGAGCTAATTCCATCAAGCAACACAGTATGTTCCGGAATTGCATACTAAAGAAGAATCAGCCGAGTGGTTCTCGTGGCAGCACAACTCCATTTGGCTCACTGACTTCACACACCATCAGGCTGACAGGCAGCTCTCAAGCAAACTACGAGTTCACACACTATGCTTAATGCCGTTTGAGTGCATTGTCCTGAAATGCAGCTTGGTGAGCATCCCACACAAACGAAGGCTCCACAGCCGGGTTTCACATGCCACCAACTCCACATTCAGAAACCACTTCAGCGCCAAAGCCGTTTTCAGCTAGCCCTAAATACAAAGGCTCTAGACGCAAATGTTGCTGTAAGAGCTAATTCCATCAAGCAACACTGCATGTTGCTGAATTGCATATTGAAGAAGAATCAGCCGAGTGGTTCTCGTGGCAGCACAACTCCATTTGGCTCACTGATTTCACACACCATCAGGCTGACAGGCAGCTCTCAAGCAAACTACGAGTTCACACACTATGCTTCATGCCGTTTGAGTGCATTGTCCTGAAATGCAGCTTGGTGAGCATCCCACACAAACGAAGGCTCCACAGCCGGGTTTCACATGCCACCAACTCCACATTCAGAAACCACTTCAGCGCCAAAGCCGTTTTCAGCTAGCCCTAAATACAAAGGCGCTAGACGCAAATGTTGCTGTAAGAGCTAATTCCATCAAGCAACACTGCATGTTGCTGAATTGCATATTGAAGAAGAATCAGTCGAATGGTTCTTGTGGCAGCACAACTCCATTTGGCTCACTGACTTCACACACCATCAGGCTGACAGGCAGCTCTCAAGCAAACTACGAGTTCACACACTATGCTTAATGCCGTTTGAGTGCCTTGTCCTGAAATGCAGCTTGGTGAGCATCCCACACAAATGAAGGCTCCACAGGCAAGTCTCACATGCCAGCAGCTCCACATTCAGAAAGCACTTTAGCGCCAAAGCCGTTTTCAGCTAGCCTTAAACACAAAGGCGCTAGACGCAAATGTTCCTGTAAGAGCTAATTCCATCAAGCAACACTGCATGTTGCTGAATTGCATATTGAAGAAGAATCAGCCGGGTGGTTCTCGTGGCAGCACAACTCCATTTGGCTCACTGACTTCACACACCATCAGGCTGACAGGCAGCTCTCAAGCAAACTCAGATTTCGCAAAGTATGCTTAATGCCGTTTTAGTGCATTTTCCTGAAATGCAGCTTGGTGAGCATCCCACACAAACGAAGGCTACACAGCCGGGTTTCACATGCCACCAACTCCACATTCAGAAACCACTTCAGGGCCAAAGCTGTTTTCAGCTAGCCCTAAATACAAAGACCCTAGACGCAAATGTTGCTGTAAGAGCTAATTCCATCAAGCAACACTGCATGTTGCTGAATTGCATATTGAAGAAGAATCAGCCGGGTGGTTCTCATGGCAGCACAACTCCATTTGGCTCACTGACTTCACACACCATCAGGCTGACAGGCAGCTCTCAAGCAAACTAGGAGATCACACACTATGCTTAATGCCGTTTGAGTGCATTGTCCTGAAATGCAGCTTGGTGAGCATCCCACACAAACGAAGGCTCCACAGCCGGGTTTCACATGTCAACAACTCCACATTCAGAAACCACTTCAGCGCCAAAGCCGTTTTCAGCTAGCCCTAAATACAAAGGCACTAGACGCAAATGTTGCTGTAAGAGCTAATTCCATCAAGCAACACTGCATGTTGCTGAATTGCATATTGAAGAAGAATCAGCCAAGTGGTTCTTGTGGCAGCACAACTCCATTTGGCTCACTGACTTCACACACCATCAGGCTGACAGGCAGCTCTCAAGCAAACTCAGATTTCGCAAAGTATTCTTAATGCCGTTTGAGTGCATTGTCCTGAAATGCAGCTTGGTGAGCATCCCACACAAATGAAGGCTACACAGGCAAGTCTCACATGTCAGCAGCTCCACATTCAGAAACCACTTCAGCGCCAAAGCCGTTTTCAGCTAGCCCTAAATACAAAGGCGCTAGACACAAAAGTTGCTGTAAGAGCTAATTCCATCAAGCAACACAGTATGTTGCTGAATTGCATATTGAAGAAGAATCAGCCGAGTGGTTCTTGTGGCAGCACAACTCCATTTGGCTCACTTACTTCACACACCATCAGGCTGACAGGCAGCTCTCAAGAAAACTCAGATTTCGCAATGTATGCTTTATGCCGTTTGAGTGCATTGTCCTGAAATGCAGCTTGGTGAGCATCCCACACAAACGAAGGCTCCAAAGGCAAGATTCACATGCCAGCAGCTCCACATCCAGAAACCACTTCAGCGCCAACGCCGTTTTCAGCTAGCCCTAAACACAAAGGCGCTAGACACAAATGTTGCTGTAAGAGCTAATTCCATCAAGCAACACTGCATGTTGCTGAATTGCATATTGAAGAAGAATCAGCCGGGTGGTTCTCATGGCAGCACAACTCCATTTGGCTCACTGACTTCACACACCATCAGGCTGACAGGCAGCTCTCAAGCAAACTCAGATTTCACACACTATGCTTAATGCCGTTTGAGTGCATTGTCCTGAAATGCAGCTTGGTGAGCATCCCACACAAACGAAGGCTCCACAGCCGGGTTTCACATGCCACCAACTCCACATTCAGAAACCACTTCAGGGCCAAAGCCATTTTCAGCTAGCCCTAAATACAAAGACCCTAGACGCAAATGTTGCTGTAAGAGCTAATTCCATCAAGCAACACTGCCTGTTGCTGAATTGCATATTGAAGAAGAATCAGCTGAGAGGTTCTTGTGGCAGCACAACTCCATTTGGCTCACTGACTTCACACACCATCGGCTGACAGGCAGCTCTCAAGAAAACTCAGATTTCGCAAATTATTGTTAATGCCGTTTGAATGCATTGTCCTGAAATGCAGCTTGGTGAGCATCCCACACAAATGAAGGCTCCACAGCCGGGTTTCACATGCCACCAACTCCACATTCAGAAACCACTTCAGCGCCAAAGCCGTTTTCAGCTAGCCCTAAACACAAAGGCGCTAGACGCAAATGTTGCTGTAAGAGCTAATTCCATCAAGCAACACTGCATGTTGCTGAGTTGCATATTGAAGAAGAATCAGCCGAGTGGTTCTCGTGGCAGCACAACTCCATTTGGCTCACTGACTTCACACACCATCAGGCTGACAGGCAGCTCTCAAGCAAACTATGAGTTCACACACTATGCTTAATGCCGTTTGAGTGCATTGTCCTGAAATGCAGCTTGGTGAGCATCCCACACAAATGAAGGCTCCACAGGCAAGTCTAACATGCCAGCAGCTCCACATCTCAAACCACTTCAGCACCAAAGCCGTTTTCAGCTAGCCCTAAATACAAAGGCGCTAGACGCAAATGTTGCTGTAAGACCTAATTCCATCAAGCAACACTGCATGCTGCTGAATTGCATATTGAAGAAGAATCAGCCGAGTGGTTCTTGTGGCAGCACAACTCCATTTGGCTCGCTGACTTAACACACCATCAGGCTGACAGCAGCTCTCAAGCAAACTCAGATTTCGCAAAGTATGCTTAATGCCGTTTGAGTGCATTGTCCTGAAATGCAGCTTGGTGAGCATCCCACACAAACGAAGGCTACACAGCCGGGTTTCACATGCCACCAACTCCACATTCAGAAACCACTTCAGGGCCAAAGCTGTTTTCAGCTAGCCCTAAATACAAAGACCCTAGACGCAAATGTTGCTGTAAGAGCTAATTCCATCAAGCAACACTGCATGTTGCTGAATTGCATATTGAAGAAGAATCAGCCGGGTGGTTCTCATGGCAGCACAACTCCATTTGGCTCACTGACTTCACACACCATCAGGCTGACAGGCAGCTCTCAAGCAAACTAGGAGATCACACACTATGCTTAATGCCGTTTGAGTGCATTGTCCTGAAATGCAGCTTGGTGAGCATCCCACACAAACGAAGGCTACACAGCCGGGTTTCACATGCCACCAACTCCACATTCAGAAACCACTTCAGGGCCAAAGCTGTTTTCAGCTAGCCCTAAATACAAAGACCCTAGACGCAAATGTTGCTGTAAGAGCTAATTCCATCAAGCAACACTGCATGTTGCTGAATTGCATATTGAAGAAGAATCAGCCGGGTGGTTCTCATGGCAGCACAACTCCATTTGGCTCACTGACTTCACACACCATCAGGCTGACAGGCAGCTCTCAAGCAAACTACGAGTTCACACACTATGCTTAATGCCGTTTGAGTGCATTGTCCTGAAATGCAGCTTGGTGAGCATCCCACACAAACGAAGGCTCCACAGCCGGGTTTCACATGCCACCAACTCCACATTCAGAAACCACTTCAGCGCCAAAGCCGTTTTCAGCTAGCCCTAAATACAAAGGCTCTAGACGCAAATGTTGCTGTAAGAGCTAATTCCATCAAGCAACACTGCATGTTGCTGAATTGCATATTGAAGAAGAATCAGCCGAGTGGTTCTCGTGGCAGCACAACTCCATTTGGCTCACTGATTTCACACACCATCAGGCTGACAGGCAGCTCTCAAGCAAACTACGAGTTCACACACTATGCTTCATGCCGTTTGAGTGCATTGTCCTGAAATGCAGCTTGGTGAGCATCCCACACAAACGAAGGCTCCACAGCCGGGTTTCACATGCCACCAACTCCACATTCAGAAACCACTTCAGCGCCAAAGCCGTTTTCAGCTAGCCCTAAACACAAAGGCGCTAGACACAAATGTTGCTGTAAGAGCTAATTCCATCAAGCAACACTGCATGTTGCTGAGTTGCATATTGAAGAAGAATCAGCCGAGTGGTTCTCGTGGCAGCACAACTCCATTTGGCTCACTGACTTCACACACCATCAGGCTGACAGGCAGCTCTCAAGCAAACTATGAGTTCACACACTATGCTTAATGCCGTTTGAGTGCATTGTCCTGAAATGCAGCTTGGTGAGCATCCCACACAAATGAAGGCTCCACAGGCAAGTCTAACATGCCAGCAGCTCCACATCTCAAACCACTTCAGCACCAAAGCCGTTTTCAGCTAGCCCTAAATACAAAGGCGCTAGACGCAAATGTTGCTGTAAGACCTAATTCCATCAAGCAACACTGCATGCTGCTGAATTGCATATTGAAGAAGAATCAGCCGAGTGGTTCTTGTGGCAGCACAACTCCATTTGGCTCGCTGACTTAACACACCATCAGGCTGACAGCAGCTCTCAAGCAAACTCAGATTTCGCAAAGTATGCTTAATGCCGTTTGAGTGCATTGTCCTGAAATGCAGCTTGGTGAGCATCCCACACAAACGAAGGCTACACAGCCGGGTTTCACATGCCACCAACTCCACATTCAGAAACCACTTCAGGGCCAAAGCTGTTTTCAGCTAGCCCTAAATACAAAGACCCTAGACGCAAATGTTGCTGTAAGAGCTAATTCCATCAAGCAACACTGCATGTTGCTGAATTGCATATTGAAGAAGAATCAGCCGGGTGGTTCTCATGGCAGCACAACTCCATTTGGCTCACTGACTTCACACACCATCAGGCTGACAGGCAGCTCTCAAGCAAACTAGGAGATCACACACTATGCTTAATGCCGTTTGAGTGCATTGTCCTGAAATGCAGCTTGGTGAGCATCCCACACAAACGAAGGCTACACAGCCGGGTTTCACATGCCACCAACTCCACATTCAGAAACCACTTCAGGGCCAAAGCTGTTTTCAGCTAGCCCTAAATACAAAGACCCTAGACGCAAATGTTGCTGTAAGAGCTAATTCCATCAAGCAACACTGCATGTTGCTGAATTGCATATTGAAGAAGAATCAGCCGGGTGGTTCTCATGGCAGCACAACTCCATTTGGCTCACTGACTTCACACACCATCAGGCTGACAGGCAGCTCTCAAGCAAACTAGGAGATCACACACTATGCTTAATGCCGTTTGAGTGCATTGTCCTGAAATGCAGCTTGGTGAGCATCCCACACAAACGAAGGCTCCACAGCCGGGTTTCACATGTCAACAACTCCACATTCAGAAACCACTTCAGCGCCAAAGCCGTTTTCAGCTAGCCCTAAATACAAAGGCACTAGACGCAAATGTTGCTGTAAGAGCTAATTCCATCAAGCAACACTGCATGTTGCTGAATTGCATATTGAAGAAGAATCAGCCAAGTGGTTCTTGTGGCAGCACAACTCCATTTGGCTCACTGACTTCACACACCATCAGGCTGACAGGCAGCTCTCAAGCAAACTCAGATTTCGCAAAGTATTCTTAATGCCGTTTGAGTGCATTGTCCTGAAATGCAGCTTGGTGAGCATCCCACACAAACGAAGGCTACACAGGCAAGTCTCACATGCCAGCAGCTCCACATTCAGAAACCACTTCAGCGCCAAAGCCGTTTTCAGCTAGCCCTAAATACAAAGGCGCTAGACACAAAAGTTGCTGTAAGAGCTAATTCCATCAAGCAACACAGGATGTTGCTGAATTGCATATTGAGGAAGAATCAGCCGAGTGGTTCTTGTGGCAGCACAACTCCATTTGGCTCACTTACTTCACACACCATCAGGCTGACAGGCAGCTCTCAAGAAAACTCAGATTTCGCAAAGTATGCTTTATGCCGTTTGAGTGCATTGTCCTGAAATGCAGCTTGGTGAGCATCCCACACAAATGAAGGCTCCAAAGGCAAGATTCACATGCCAGCAGCTCCACATCCAGAAACCACTTCAGCGCCAACGCCGTTTTCAGCTAGCCCTAAACACAAAGGCGCTAGACACAAATGTTGCTGTAAGAGCTAATTCCATCAAGCAACACTGCATGTTGCTGAATTGCATATTGAAGAAGAATCAGCCGGGTGGTTCTCATGGCAGCACAACTCCATTTGGCTCACTGACTTCACACACCATCAGGCTGACAGGCAGCTCTCAAGCAAACTCAGATTTCACACACTATGCTTAATGCCGTTTGAGTGCATTGTCCTGAAATGCAGCTTGGTGAGCATCCCACACAAACGAAGGCTACACAGCCGGGTTTCACATGCCAACAACTCCACATTCAGAAACCACTTCAGGGCCAAAGCCGTTTTCAGCTAGCCCTAAATACAAAGACCCTAGACGCAAATGTTGCTGTAAGAGCTAATTCCATCAAGCAACACTGCCTGTTGCTGAATTGCATATTGAAGAAGAATCAGCTGAGTGGTTCTTGTGGCAGCACAACTCCATTTGGCTCACTGACTTCACACACCATCAGGCTGACAGGCAGCTCTCAAGCAAACTCAGATTTCGTAAAGTATGCTTAATGACGTTTGAGTGCATTGTCCTGAAATGCAGCTTGGTGAGCATCCCACACAAACGAAGGCTCCACAGGCGGGATTCACATGCCACCAACTCCACATTCAGAAACCACTTCAGCGCCAAAGCCGTTTTCAGCTAGCCATAAATACAAAGGCGCTAGACGCAAATGTTGCTGTAAGAGCTAATTCCATCAAGCAACACTGCATGTTGCTGAGTTGCATATTGAAGAAGAATCAGCCGAGTGGTTCTCGTGGCAGCACAACTCCATTTGGCTCACTGACTTCACACACCATCAGGCTGACAGGCAGCTCTCAAGCAAACTATGAGTTCACACACTATGCTTAATGCCGTTTGAATGCATTGTCCTGAAATGCAGCTTGGTGAGCATCCCACACAAATGAAGGCTCCACAGGCAAGTCTAACATGCCAGCAGCTCCACATTCAGAAACCACTTCAGCACCAAAGCCGTTTTCAGCTAGCCCTAAATACAAAGGCGCTAGACGCAAATGTTGCTGTAAGACCTAATTCCATCAAGCAACACTGCATGCTGCTGAATTGCATATTGAAGAAGAATCAGCCGAGTGGTTCTTGTGGCAGCACAACTCCATTTGGCTCGCTGACTTAACACACCATCGGGCTGACAGCAGCTCTCAAGCAAACTCAGATTTCGCAAAGTATGCTTAATGCCGTTTGAGTGCATTGTCCTGAAATGCAGCTTGCTGAGCATCCCACACAAACGAAGGCTCCACAGGCAAGTTTCACATGCCACCAACTCCACATTCAGAAACCACTTCAGCGCCAAAGCCGTTTTCAGCTAGCCCTAAAGACAAAGGCGCTAGACGCAAATGTTGCTGTAAGAGCTAATTCAATCAAGCAACACTGCATGTTGCTGAATTGCATATTGAAGAAGAATCAGCCGAGTGGTTCTTGTGGCAGCACAACTCCATTTGGCTCACTGACTTCACACACCATCAGGCTGACAGGCAGCTCTCAAGCAAACTACGAGTTCACACACTATGCTTAATGCCGTTTGAGTGCATTGTCCTGAAATGCAGCTTGGTGAGCATCCCACACAAACGAAGGCTCCACAGCCGGGTTTCACATGCCACCAGCTCCACATTCAGAAACCACTTCAGCGCCAAAGCCGTTTTCAGCTAGCCCTAAATACAAAGGCTCTAGACGCAAATGTTGCTGTAAGAGCTAATTCCGTCATGCAACACTGCATGTTGCTGAATTGCATATTGAAGAAGAATCAGCCGAGTGGTTCTCGTGGCAGCACAACTCCATTTGGCTCACTGATTTCACACACCATCAGGCTGACAGGCAGCTCTCAAGCAAACTACGAGTTCACACACTATGCTTCATGCCGTTTGAGTGCATTGTCCTGAAATGCAGCTTGGTGAGCATCCCACACAAAAGAAGGCTCCACAGCCGGGTTTCACATGCCAACAACTCCACATTCAGAAACCACTTCAGCGCCAAAGCCGTTTTCAGCTAGCCCTAAATACAAAGGCGCTAGACGCAAATGTTGCTGTAAGAGCTAATTCCATCAAGCAACACTGCATGTTGCTGAATTGCATATTGAAGAAGAATCAGTCGAATGGTTCTTGTGGCAGCACAACTCCATTTGGCTCACTGACTTCACACACCATCAGGCTGACAGGCAGCTCTCAAGCAAACTACGAGTTCACACACTATGCTTAATGCCGTTTGAGTGCCTTGTCCTGAAATGCAGCTTGGTGAGCATCCCACACAAACGAAGGCTCCACAGGCGGGTTTCACATGCCACCAACTCCACATTCAGAAACCACTTCAGGGCCAAAGCCGTTTTCAGCTAGCCCTAAATACAAAGACCCTAGACGCAAATGTTGCTGTAAGAGCTAATTCCATCAAGCAACACTGCATGTTGCTGAATTGCATATTGAAGAAGAATCAGCCGGGTGGTTCTCGTGACAGCACAACTCCATTTGGCTCACTGACTTCACACACCATCAGGCTGACAGGCAGCTCTCAAGCAAACTAGGAGATCACACACTATGCTTAATGCCGTTTGAGTGCATTGTCCTGAAATGCAGCTTGGTGAGCATCCCACACAAATGAAGGCTCCACAGGCGGGTTTCACATGCCACCAGCTCCACATCCAAAAACTACTTCAGCGCCATAGCCGTTTTCAGCTAGCCCTAAATACACAGGCGCTAGACGCAAATGTTGCTGTAAGACCTAATTCCATCAATCAACACAGTATGTTGCTGAATTGCATATTGAAGAAGAATCAGCCGAATGGTTCTTGTGACAGCACAACTCCATTTGGCTCACTGACTTCACACCTTCAGGCTGACAGCAGCTCTCAAGCAAACTCAGATTTCGCAAAGTATGCTTAATGCCGTTTGAGTGCATTGTCCTGAAATGCAGCTTGGTGAGCATCCCACACAAATGAAGGCTCCACAGGCAAGTCTCACATGCCAGCAGCTCCACATTCAGAAAGCACTTTAGCGCCAAAGCCGTTTTCAGCTAGCCTTAAACACAAAGGCGCTAGACGCAAATGTTCCTGTAAGAGCTAATTCCATCAAGCAACACTGCATGTTGCTGAATTGCATATTGAAGAAGAATCAGCTGGGTGGTTCTTGTGGCAGCACAACTCCATTTGGCTCACTGACTTCACACACCATCAGGCTGACAGGCAGCTCTCAAGCAAACTCAGATATCGCAAAGTATTGTTAATGCCGTTTGAGTGCATTGTCCTGAAATGCAGCTTGGTGAGCATCCCACACCAACGAAGGCTCCACAGGCAAGATTCACATGCCACCAACTTCACATTCAGAAACCACTTCAGTGCCAAAGCCATTTTTAGCTAGCTCTAAATACAAAGGCACTAGACGCAAATGTTGCTGCAATAGCTAATTCCATCAAGCAACACTGCATGTTGCTGAATTGCATATTGAAGAAGAATCAGCCGAGTGGTTCTTGTGGCAGCACAACTCCATTTGGCTCGCTGACTTAACACACCATCAGGCTGACAGCAGCTCTCAAGCAAACTCAGATTTCGCAAAGTATGCTTAATGCCGTTTGAGTGCATTGTCCTGAAATGCAGCTTGCTGAGCATCCCACACAAACGAAGGCTCCACAGGCAAGTTTCACATGCCACCAACTCCACATTCAGAAACCACTTCAGCGCCAAAGCCGTTTAACCTATCCCTAAATACAAAGGCGCTAGACGCAAATGTTGCTGTAAGAGCTAATTCCGTCAAGCAACACTGCATGTTGCTGAATTGCATATTGAAGAAGAATCAGCCGAGTGGTTCTTGTGGCAGCACAACTCCATTTGGCTCACTGACTTCACACACCATCAGGCTGACAGGCAGCTCTCAAGCAAACTACGAGTTCACACACTATGCTTAATGCCGTTTGAGTGCATTGTCCTGAAATGCAGCTTGGTGAGCATCCCACACAAACGAAGGCTCCACAGGCGGGTTTCACATGCCACCAACTCCACATTCAGAAACCACTTCAGCGCCAAAGCCGTTTTCAGCTAGCCCTAAACACAAAGGCGCTAGACGCAAATGTTGCTGTAAGAGCTAATTCCATCAAGCAACACTGCATGTTGCTGAATTGCATATTGAAGAAGAATCAGCCGAGTGGTTCTTGTGGCAGCACAACTCCATTTGGCTCACTGACTTCACACACCAGCAGGCTGACAGGCAGCTCCCAAGCAAACTACGATTTCGCAAAGTATGCTTAATGCCGTTTGAGTGCATTGTCCTGAAATGCAGCTTGGTGAGCATCCCACACAAACGAAGGCTCCACAGGCAAGTTTCACATGCCACCAACTCCACATTCAGAAACCACTTCAGCACCAAAGCCATTTTCAGCTAGCCCTAAATACAAAGGCGCTAGACGCAAATGTTCCTGTAAGAGCTAATTCCATCAAGCAACACAGTATGTTGCTGAATTGCATATTGAAGAAGAATCAGCCGAGTGGTTCTTGTAGCAGCACAACTCCATTTGGCTCACTGACTTCACACACCATCAGGCTGACAGCAGCTCTCAAGTAAACTCAGATTTCGCACACTATGCTTAATGCCGCTTGAGTACATTGTCCTGAAATGCAGCTTGGTGAGCATCCCACACAAACGAAGGCTCCACAGCCGGGTTTCACATGCCAACAACTCCACATTCAGAAACTACTTCAGCGCCAAAGCCATTTTCAGCTAGCCCTAAATACAAAGGCGCTAGACGCAAATGTTGCTTTAAGAGCTAATTCCATCAAGCAACACTGCATGTTGCTGACTTGCATATTGAAGAAGAATCAGCCGAGTGGTTCTCGTGGCAGCACAACTCCATTTGGCTCACTGACTTCACACACCATCAGGCTGACAGGCAGCTCTCAAGCAAACTACGTGTTCACACACTATGCTTAATGCCGTTTGAGTGCATTGTCCTGAAATGCAGCTTGGTGAGCATCCCACACAAATGAAGGCTCCACAGCCGGGTTTCACATGCCACCAACTCCACATTCAGAAACCACTTCAGCGCCAAAGCCGTTTTCAGCTAGCCCTAAACACAAAGGCGCTAGACGCAAATGTTCCTGTAAGAGCTAATTCCATCAAGCAACACTGCATGTTGCTGAATTGCATATTGAAGAAGAATCAGCTGGGTGGTTCTTGTGGCAGCACAACTCCATTTGGCTCACTGACTTCACACACCATCAGGCTGACAGGCAGCTCTCAAGAAAACTCAGATTTCGCACACTATGCTTAATGCCGTTTGAGTGCATTGTCCTGAAATGCAGCTTGGTGAGCATCCCACACAAACGAAGGCTCCACAGGCGGGTTTCACATGCCAGCAGCTCCACATTCAGAAACCATTTCAGTGCCATAGCCGTTTTTATCTAGCCCTAAAGACAAAGGCGCTAGACGCAAATGTTGCTGTAAGAGCTAATTCCATCAAGCAACACTGCATGTTGCTGAATTGCATATTGAAGAAGAATCAGCCGAGTGGTTCTTGTAGCAGCACAACTCCATTTGGCTCACTGACTTCACACACCATCAGGCTGACAGCAGCTCTCAAGTAAACTCAGATTTCGCACACTGTGCTTAATGCCGCTTGAGTACATTGTCCTGAAATGCAGCTTGGTGAGCATCCCACACAAACGAAGGCTCCACAGGCGGGTTTCACATGCCAACAACTCCACATCCAGAAACTACTTCAGCGCCAAAGCCATTTTCAGCTAGCCCTAAATACAAAGGCGCTAGATGCAAATGTTCCTGTAAGAGCTAATTCCATCAAGCAACACTGCATGTTGCTGAGTTGCATATTGAAGAAGAATCAGCCGAGTGGTTCTCGTGGCAGCACAACTCCATTTGGCTCACTGACTTCACACACCATCAGGCTGACAGGCAGCTCTCAAGCAAACTACGTGTTCACACACTATGCTTAATGCCGTTTGAGTGCATTGTCCTGAAATGCAGCTTGGTGAGCATTCCACACAAATGAAGGCTCCACAGGCAAGTCTAACATGCCAGCAGCTCCACATTCAGAAACCACTTCAGCGCCAAAGCCGTTTTCAGCTAGCCCTAAATACAAAGGCGCTAGACACAAATGTTGCTGTAAGAGCTAATTCCATCAAGCAACACAGTATGTTGCTGAATTGCATATTGAAGAAGAATCAGCCGAGTGGTTCTTGTGGCAGCACAACTCCATTTGGCTCACTGACTTCACACACCATCAGGCTGACAGGCAGCTCTCAAGCAAACTCAGATTTCGCAAAGTATGCTTAATGCCGTTTGAGTGCATTGTCCTGAAATGCAGCTTGGTGAGCATCCCACACAAACGAAGCCTACACAGGCGGGTTTCACATGCCACCAACTCCACATTCAGAAACCCCTTCAGCGCCAAAGCCGTTTTCAGCTAGCCCTAAATACAAAGGCGCTAGACGCAAATGTTGCTGTAAGACCTAATTCCATCAAGCAACACTGCATGTTGCTGAATTGCATATTGAAGAAGAATCAGCCGAGTGGTTCTTGTGGCAGCACAACTCCATTTGGCTCACTGAATTCACACACCATCAGGCTGACAGGCAGCTCTCAAGAAAACTCAGATTTCGCACACTATGCTTTATGCCGTTTGAGTGCATTTTCCTGAAATGCAGCTTGGTGAGCATCCCACACAAATGAAGGCTCCACAGCCGGGTTTCACATGTCAACAACTCCACATTCAGAAACCACTTTAGCGCCAAAGCCGTTTTCAGCTAGCCCTAAATACAAAGGCACTAGACGCAAATGTTGCTGTAAGAGCTAATTCCATCAAGCAACACTGCATGTTGCTGAATTGCATATTGAAGAAGAATCAGCCAAGTGGTTCTTGTGGCAGCACAACTCCATTTGGCTCACTGACTTCACACACCATCAGGCTGACAGGCAGCTCTCAAGCAAACTCAGATTTCGCAAAGTATGCTTAATGCCGATTGAGTGCATTGTCCTGAAATGCAGCTTGGTGAGCATCCCACACAAATGAAGGCTACACAGGCAAGTCTCACATGCCAGCAGCTCCACATTCAGAAACCACTTCAGCGCCAAAGCCGTTTTCAGCTAGCCCTAAATACAAAGGCGCTAGACACAAAAGTTGCTGTAAGAGCTAATTCCATCAAGCAACACAGTATGTTGCTGAATTGCATATTGAGGAAGAATCAGCCGAGTGGTTCTTGTGGCAGCACAACTCCATTTGGCTCACTGACTTCACACACCATCAGGCTGACAGGCAGCTCTCAAGCAAACTACGAGTTCACACACTATGCTTAATGCCGTTTGAGTGCATTGTCCTGAAATGCAGCTTGGTGAGCATCCCACACAAATGAAGGCTCCACAGGCAAGTCTAACATGCCAGCAGCTCCACATTCAGAAACCACTTCAGCACCAAAGCCGTTTTCAGCTAGCCCTAAATACAAAGGCGCTAGACGCAAATGTTGCTGTAAGACCTAATTCCATCAAGCAACACTGCATGTTGCTGAATTGCATATTGAAGAAGAATCAGCCGAGTGGTTCTTGTGGCAGCACAACTCCATTTGGCTCACTGACTTCACACACCATCAGGCTGACAGGCAGCTCTCAAGCAAACTCAGATATCGCAAAGTATTGTTAATGCCGTTTGAGTGCATTGTCCTGAAATGCAGCTTGGTGAGCATCCCACACAAACGAAGGCTCCACAGGCGGGTTTCACATGCCACCAACTCCACATTCAGAAACCACTTCAGCGCCAAAGCCGTTTTCAGCTAGCCCTAAACACAAAGGCGCTAGACGCAAATGTTGCTGTAAGAGCTAATTCCATCAAGCAACACTGCATGTTGCTGAATTGCATATTGAAGAAGAATCAGCCGAGTGGTTCTTGTGGCAGCACAACTCCATTTGGCTCACTGACTTCACACACCAGCAGGCTGACAGGCAGCTCCCAAGCAAACTACGATTTCGCAAAGTATGCTTAATGCCGTTTGAGTGCATTGTCCTGAAATGCAGCTTGGTGAGCATCCCACACAAACGAAGGCTCCACAGGCAAGTTTCACATGCCACCAACTCCACATTCAGAAACCACTTCAGCACCAAAGCCATTTTCAGCTAGCCCTAAATACAAAGGCGCTAGACGCAAATGTTGCTGTAAGAGCTAATTCCATCAAGCAACACAGTATGTTGCTGAATTGCATATTGAAGAAGAATCAGCCGAGTGGTTCTTGTAGCAGCACAACTCCATTTGGCTCACTGACTTCACACACCATAAGGCTGACAGCAGCTCTCAAGTAAACTCAGATTTCGCACACTATGCTTAATGCCGCTTGAGTACATTGTCCTGAAATGCAGCTTGGTGAGCATCGCACACAAACGAAGGCTCCACAGCCGGGTTTCACATGCCAACAACTCCACATTCAGAAACTACTTCAGCGCCAAAGCCATTTTCAGCTAGCCCTAAATACAAAGGCGCTAGACGCAAATGTTGCTTTAAGAGCTAATTCCATCAAGCAACACTGCATGTTGCTGACTTGCATATTGAAGAAGAATCAGCCGAGTGGTTCTCGTGGCAGCACAACTCCATTTGGCTCACTGACTTCACACACCATCAGGCTGACAGGCAGCTCTCAAGCAAACTACGTGTTCACACACTATGCTTAATGCCGTTTGAGTGCATTGTCCTGAAATGCAGCTTGGTGAGCATCCCACACAAATGAAGGCTCCACAGGCAAGTCTAACAGGCCAGCAGCTCCACATTCAGAAACCACTTCAGCGCCAAAGCCGTTTTCAGCTAGCCCTAAATACAAAGGCGCTAGACGCAAATGTTGCTGTAAGAGCTAATTCCGTCAAGCAACACAGTATGATGCTGAATTGCATATTGAAGAAGAATCAGCCGAGTGGTTCTTGTGGCAGCACAACTCCATTTGGCTCACTGACTTCACACCATCAGGCTGACAGGCAGCTCTCAAGAAAACTCAGATATCGCAAAGTATTGCTAATGCCGTTTGAGTGCATTGTCCTGAAATGCAGCTTGGTGAGCATCCCACACAAATGAAGGCTCCACAGCCGGGTTTCACATGCCACCAACTCCACATTCAGAAACCACTTCAGCGCCAAAGCCGTTTTCAGCTAGCCCTAAACACAAAGGCGCTAGACGCAAATGTTCCTGTAAGAGCTAATTCCATCAAGCAACACTGCATGTTGCTGAATTGCATATTGAAGAAGAATCAGCTGGGTGGTTCTTGTGGCAGCACAACTCCATTTGGCTCACTGACTTCACACACCATCAGGCTGACAGGCAGCTCTCAAGAAAACTCAGATTTCGCACACTATGCTTAATGCCGTTTGAGTGCATTGTCCTGAAATGCAGCTTGGTGAGCATCCCACACAAACGAAGGCTCCACAGGCGGGTTTCACATGCCACCAACTCCACATTCAGAAACCATTTCAGTGCCATAGCCGTTTTTATCTAGCCCTAAAGACAAAGGCGCTAGACGCAAATGTTGCTGTAAGAGCTAATTCCATCAAGCAACACTGCATGTTGCTGAATTGCATATTGAAGAAGAATCATCCGAGTGGTTCTTGTAGCAGCACAACTCCATTTGGCTCACTGACTTCACACACCATCAGGCTGACAGCAGCTCTCAAGTAAACTCAGATTTCGCACACTGTGCTTAATGCCGCTTGAGTACATTGTCCTGAAATGCAGCTTGGTGAGCATCCCACACAAACGAAGGCTCCACAGGCGGGTTTCACATGCCAACAACTCCACATCCAGAAACTACTTCAGCGCCAAAGCCATTTTCAGCTAGCCCTAAATACAAAGGCGCTAGACGCAAATGTTCCTGTAAGAGCTAATTCCATCAAGCAACACTGCATGTTGCTGAGTTGCATATTGAAGAAGAATCAGCCGAGTGGTTCTCGTGGCAGCACAACTCCATTTGGCTCACTGACTTCACACACCATCAGGCTGACAGGCAGCTCTCAAGCAAACTACGTGTTCACACACTATGCTTAATGCCGTTTGAGTGCATTGTCCTGAAATGCAGCTTGGTGAGCATTCCACACAAATGAAGGCTCCACAGGCAAGTCTAACATGCCAGCAGCTCCACATTCAGAAACCACTTCAGCGCCAAAGCCGTTTTCAGCTAGCCCTAAATACAAAGGCGCTAGACACAAATGTTGCTGTAAGAGCTAATTCCATCAAGCAACACAGTATGTTGCTGAATTGCATATTGAAGAAGAATCAGCCGAGTGGTTCTTGTGGCAGCACAACTCCATTTGGCTCACTGACTTCACACACCATCAGGCTGACAGGCAGCTCTCAAGCAAACTCAGATTTCGCAAAGTATGCTTAATGCCGTTTGAGTGCATTGTCCTGAAATGCAGCTTGGTGAGCATCCCACACAAACGAAGCCTACACAGGCGGGTTTCACATGCCACCAACTCCACATTCAGAAACCCCTTCAGCGCCAAAGCCGTTTTCAGCTAGCCCTAAATACAAAGGCGCTAGACGCAAATGTTGCTGTAAGACCTAATTCCATCAAGCAACACTGCATGTTGCTGAATTGCATATTGAAGAAGAATCAGCCGAGTGGTTCTTGTGGCAGCACAACTCCATTTGGCTCACTGAATTCACACACCATCAGGCTGACAGGCAGCTCTCAAGCAAACTACGAGTTCACACACTATGCTTAATGCCGTTTGAGTGCATTGTCCTGAAATGCAGCTTGGTGAGCATCCCACACAAATGAAGGCTCCACAGGCAAGTCTCACATGCCAGCAGCTCCACATTCAGAAACCACTTCAGCGCCAAAGCCGTTTTCAGCTAGCCCTAAATACAAAGGCGCTAGACGCAAATGTTGCTGTAAGACCTAATTCCATCAAGCAACACTGCATGTTGCTGAATTGCATATTGAAGAAGAATCAGCTGGGTGGTTCTTGTGGCAGCACAACTCCATTTGGCTCACTGACTTCACACACCAGCAGGCTGACAGGCAGCTCTCAAGCAAACTCAGATTTCGCAATGTATGCTTAATGCCGTTTGAGTGCATTGTCCTGAAATGCAGCTTGGTGAGCATCCCACACAAACGAAGGCTCCACAGCTGAGTTTCACATGCCAGCAGCTCCACATTCAGAAACCATTTCAGTGCCAAAGTCGTTTTTATCTAGCCCTAAAGACAAAGGCGCTAGACGCAAATGTTGCTGTAAGAGCTAATTCCATCAAGCAACACTGCATGTTGCTGAATTGCATATTGAAGAAGAATCAGCCGAGTGGTTCTTGTAGCAGCACAACTCCATTTGGCTCACTGACTTCACACACCATCAGGCTGACAGGCAGCTCTCAAGTAAACTCAGATTTCGCACACTATATTAATGCCGCTTGAGTACATTGTCCTGAAATGCAGCTTGGTGAGCATCCCACACAAACGAAGGCTCCACAGCCGGGTTTCACATGCCAACAACTCCACATTCAGAAACCACTTCAGCGCCAAAGCCGTTTAACCTAGCCCTAAATACAAAGGCCCTAGACACAAATGTTGCTGTAAGAGCTAATTCCGTCAAGCAACACTGCATGTTGCTGAATTGCATATTGAAGAAGAATCAGCCGAGTGGTTCTTGTGGCAGCACAACTCCATTTGGCTCACTGACTTCACACACCATCAGGCTGACAGGCAGCTCTCAAGAAAACTCAGATTTCGCACACTATGCTTTATGCCGTTTGAGTGCATTGTCCTGAAATGCAGCTTGGTGAGCATCCCACACAAATGAAGGCTACACAGGCAAGTCTCACATGCCAGCAGCTCCACATTCAGAAACCACTTCAGCGCCAAAGCCGTTTTCAGCTAGCCCTAAATACAAAGGCGCTAGACACAAAAGTTGCTGTAAGAGCTAATTCCATCAAGCAACACAGTATGTTGCTGAATTGCATATTGAGGAAGAATCAGCCGAGTGGTTCTTGTGGCAGCACAACTCCATTTGGCTCACTGACTTCACACACCATCAGGCTGACAGGCAGCTCTCAAGAAAACTCAGATTTCGCAAAGTATGCTTTATGCCGTTTGAGTGCATTGTCCTGAAATGCAGCTTGGTGAGCATCCCACAAAAATGAAGGCTCCAAAGGCAAGATTCACATGCCAGCAGCTCCACATCCAGAAACCACTTCAGCGCCAACGCCGTTTTCAGCTAGCCCTAAACACAAAGGCGCTAGACACAAATGTTGCTGTAAGAGCTAATTCCATCAAGCAACACTGCATGTTGCTGAATTGCATATTGAAGAAGAATCAGCCGGGTGGTTCTCATGGCAGCACAACTCAATTTGGCTCACTGACTTCACACACCATCAGGCTGACAGGCAGCTCTCAAGAAAACTCAGATTTCACACACTATGCTTAATGCCGTTTGAGTGCATTGTCCTGAAATGCAGCTTGGTGAGCATCCCACACAAACGAAGGCTACACAGCCGGGTTTCACATGCCAACAACTCCACATTCAGAAACCACTTCAGCGCCAAAGCCATTTTCAGCTAGCCCTAAATACAAAGACCCTAGACGCAAATGTTGCTGTAAGAGCTAATTCCATCAAGCAACACTGCATGTTGCTGAATTGCATATTGAAGAAGAATCAGCCGAGTGGTTCTTGTGGCAGCACAACTCCATTTGGCTCACTGACTTCACACACCATCAGGCTGACAGGCAGCTCTCAAGCAAACTACGAGTTCACACACTATGCTTAATGCCGTTTGAGTGCATTGTCCTGAAATGCAGCTTGGTGAGCATCCCACACAAACGAAGGCTCCACAGGCGGGTTTCACATGCCACCAACTCCACATTCAGAAACCCCTTCAGCGCCAAAGCCGTTTTCAGCTAGCCCTAAATACAAAGGCGCTAGACGCAAATGTTGCTGTAAGAGCTAATTCCATCAAGCAACACTTCATGTTGCTGAATTGCATATTGAAGAAGAATCAGCCGAGTGGTTCTTGTGGCAGCACAACTCCATTTGGCTCACTGACTTCACACACCATCAGGCTGACAGGCAGCTCTCAAGAAAACTCAGATTTCGCACACTATGCTTTATGCCGTTTGAGTGCATTGTCCTGAAATGCAGCTTGGTGAGCATCCCACACAAATGAAGGCTCCACAGCCGGGTTTCACATGCCACCAACTCCACATTCAGAAACCACTTCAGCGCCAAAGCCGTTTTCAGCTAGCCCTAAACACAAAGGCGCTAGACGCAAATGTTCCTGTAAGAGCTAATTCCATCAAGCAACACTGCATATTGCTGAATTGCATATTGAAGAAGAATCAGCTGGGTGGTTCTTGTGGCAGCACAACTCCATTTGGCTCACTGACTTCACACACCAGCAGGCTGACAGGCAGCTCACAAGCAAACTACGATTTCGCAAAGTATGCTTAATGCCGTTTGAGTGCATTGTCCTGAAATGCAGCTTGGTGAGCATCCCACACAAACGAAGGCTCCACAGGCGGGTTTCACATGCCAGCAGCTCCACATTCAGAAACCATTTCAGTTGCAAAGCCGTTTTTATCTAGCCCTAAAGACAAAGGCGCTAGACGCAAATGTTGCTGTAAGAGCTAATTCCATCAAGCAACACTGCATGTTGCTGAATTGCATATTGAAGAAGAATCAGCCGAGTGGTTCTTGTAGCAGCACAACTCCATTTGGCTCACTGACTTCACACACCATCAGGCTGACAGCAGCTCTCAAGTAAACTCAGATTTCGCACACTATGCTTAATGCCGCTTGAGTACATTGTCCTGAAATGCAGCTTGGTGAGCATCGCACACAAACGAAGGCTCCACAGCCGGGTTTCACATGCCAACAACTCCACATTCAGAAACTACTTCAGCGCCAAAGCCATTTTCAGCTAGCCCTAAATACAAAGGCGCTAGACGCAAATGTTGCTTTAAGAGCTAATTCCATCAAGCAACACTGCATGTTGCTGACTTGCATATTGAAGAAGAATCAGCCGAGTGGTTCTCGTGGCAGCACAACTCCATTTGGCTCACTGACTTCACACCATCAGGCTGACAGGCAGCTCTCAAGCAAACTACGTGTTCACACACTATGCTTAATGCCGTTTGAGTGCATTGTCCTGAAATGCAGCTTGGTGAGCATCCCACACAAATGAAGGCTCCACAGGCAAGTCTAACATGCCAGCAGCTCCACATTCAGAAACCACTTCATCGCCAAAGCCGTTTTCAGCTAGCCCTAAATACAAAGGCGCTAGACGCAAATGTTGCTGTAAGAGCTAATTCCGTCAAGCAACACAGTATGTTGCTGAATTGCATATTGAAGAAGAATCAGCCGAGTGGTTCTTGTGGCAGCACAACTCCATTTGGCTCACTGACTTCACACACCATCAGGCTGACAGGCAGCTCTCAAGCAAACTACGAGTTCACACACTATGCTTCATGCCGTTTGAGTGCATTGTCCTGAAATGCAGCTTGGTGAGCATCCCACACAAACGAAGGCTACACAGGCGGGTTTCACATGCCACCAACTCCACATTCAGAAACCCCTTCAGCGCCAAAGCCATTTTCAGCTAGCCCTAAATACAAAGGCGCTAGACGCAAATGTTGCTCTAAGAGCTAATTCCATCAAGCAACACTGCATGTTGCTGAATTGCATATTGAAGAAGAATCAGCCGAATGGTTCTTGTGACAGCACAACTCCATTTGGCTCACTGACTTCACACCATCAGGCTGACAGGCAGCTCTCAAGAAAACTCAGATATCGCAAAGTATTGCTAATGCCGTTTGAGTGCTTTGTCCTGAAATGCAGCTTGGTGAGCATCCCACACAAATGAAGGCTCCACAGCCGGGTTTCACATGCCACCAACTCCACATTCAGAAACCACTTCAGCGCCAAAGCCGTTTTCAGCTAGCCCTAAACACAAAGGCGCTAGACGCAAATGTTCCTGTAAGAGCTAATTCCATCAAGCAACACTGCATGTTGCTGAATTGCATATTGAAGAAGAATCAGCTGGGTGGTTCTTGTGGCAGCACAACTCCATTTGGCTCACTGACTTCACACACCATCAGGCTGACAGGCAGCTCTCAAGAAAACTCAGATTTCGCACACTATGCTTAATGCCGTTTGAGTGCATTGTCCTGAAATGCAGCTTGGTGAGCATCCCACACAAACGAAGGCTACACAGGCGGGTTTCACATGCCAGCAGCTCCACATTCAGAAACCATTTCAGTGCCATACCCGTTTTTATCTAGCCCTAAAGACAAAGGCGCTAGACGCAAATGTTGCTGTAAGAGCTAATTCCATCAAGCAACACTGCATGTTGCTGAATTGCATATTGAAGAAGAATCAGCCGAGTGGTTCTTGTAGCAGCACAACTCCATTTGGCTCACTGACTTCACACACCATCAGGCTGACAGCAGCTCTCAAGTAAACTCAGATTTCGCACACTATGCTTAATGCCGCTTGAGTACATTGTCCTGAAATGCAGCTTGGTGAGCATCCCACACAAACGAAGGCTCCACAGCCGGGTTTCACATGCCAACAACTCCACATCCAGAAACTACTTCAGCGCCAAAGCCATTTTCAGCTAACCCTAAGTACAAAGGCGCTAGACGCAAATGTTGCTGTAAGAGCTAATTCCATCAAGCAACACAGTATGTTGCTGAATTGCATATTGAAGAAGAATCAGCCGTGTGGTTCTCGTGGCAGCACAACTCCATTTGGCTCACTGACTTCACACACCATCAGGCTGAAAGGCAGCTCTCAAGCAAACTACGTGTTCACACACTATGCTTAATGCCGTTTGAGTGCATTGTCCTGAAATGCAGCTTGGTGAGCATTCCACACAAATGAAGGCTCCACAGGCAAGTCTAACATGCCAGCAGCTCCACATTCAGAAACCACTTCAGCGCCAAAGCCGTTTTCAGCTAGCCCTAAATACAAAGGCGCTAGACACAAATGTTGCTCTAAGACCTAATTCCATCAAGCAACACAGTATGTTGCTGAATTGCATATTGAAGAAGAATCAGCCGAGTGGTTCTTGTGGCAGCACAACTCCATTTGGCTCACTGACTTCACACACCATCAGGCTGACAGGCAGCTCTCAAGCAAACTCAGATTTCGCAAAGTATGCTTAATGCCGTTTGAGTGCATTGTCCTGAAATGCAGCTTGGTGAGCATCCCACACAAACGAAGCCTACACAGGCGGGTTTCACATGCCACCAACTCCACATTCAGAAACCCCTTCAGCGCCAAAGCCGTTTTCAGCTAGCCCTAAATACAAAGGCGCTAGACGCAAATGTTGCTGTAAGACCTAATTCCATCAAGCAACACTGCATGTTGCTGAATTGCATATTGAAGAAGAATCAGCCGAGTGGTTCTTGTGCAGCACAACTCCATTTGGCTCACTGACTTCACACACCAGCAGGCTGACAGGCAGCTCTCAAGCAAACTCAGATTTCGCAAAGTATGCTTAATGCCGTTTGAGTGCATTGTCCTGAAATGCAGGCTTGGTGAGCATCCCACACAAACGAAGGCTCCACAGGCGGGTTTCACATGCCAGCAGCTCCACATTCAGAAACCATTTCAGTGCCAAAGTCGTTTTTATCTAGCCCTAAAGACAAAGGCGCTAGACGCAAATGTTGCTGTAAGAGCTAATTCCATCAAGCAACACTGCATGTTGCTGAATCGCATATTGAAGAAGAATCAGCCGAGTGGTTCTTGTAGCAGCACAACTCCATTTGGCTCACTGACTTCACACACCATCAGGCTGACAGCAGCTCTCAAGTAAACTCAGATTTCGCACACTATATTAATGCCGCTTGAGTACATTGTCCTGAAATGCAGCTTGGTGAGCATCGCACACAAACGAAGGCTCCACAGCCGGGTTTCACATGCCACCAACTCCACATTCAGAAACCACTTCAGCGCCAAAGCCGTTTAACCTAGCCCTAAATACAAAGGCCCTAGACACAAATGTTGCTGTAAGAGCTAATTCCGTCAAGCAACACTGCATGTTGCTGAATTGCATATTGAAGAAGAATCAGCCGAGTGGTTCTTGTGGCAGCACAACTCCATTTGGCTCACTGACTTCACACCATCAGGCTGACAGGCAGCTCTCAAGAAAACTCAGATTTCGCACACTATGCTTTATGCCGTTTGAGTGCATTGTCCTGAAATGCAGCTTGGTGAGCATCCTACACAAATGAAGGCTCCACAGGCAAGTCTCACATGCCAGCAGCTCCACATTCAGAAACCACTTCAGCGCCAAAGCCGTTTTCAGCTAGCCCTAAATACAAAGGCGCTAGACGCAAATGTTGCTGTAAGACCTAATTCCATCAAGCAACACTGCATGTTGCTGAATTGCATATTGAAGAAGAATCAGCCGAGTGGTTCTTGTGGCAGCACAACTCCATTTGGCTCACTGAATTCACACACCATCAGGCTGACAGGCAGCTCTCAAGCAAACTACGAGTTCACACACTATGCTTAATGCCGTTTGAGTGCATTGTCCTGAAATGCAGCTTGGTGAGCATCCCACACAAACGAAGGCTCCACAGGCGGGTTTCACATGCCACCAACTCCACATTCAGAAACCACTTCTGCGCCAAAGCCGTTTTCAGCTAGCCCTAAATACAAACGCGCTAGACGCAAATGTTGCTGTAAGACCTAATTCCATCAAGCAACACTGCATGTTGCTGAATTGCATATTGAAGAAGAATCAGCCGAGTGGTTCTTGTGGCAGCACAACTCCATTTGGCTCACTGACTTCACACACCATCAGGCTGACATTCAGCTCTCAAGCAAACTACGAGTTCACACACTATGCTTAATGCCGTTTGAGTGCATTGTCCTGAAATGCAGCTTGGTGAGCATAACACACAAATGAAGGCTCCACAGGCAAGTCTCACATGCCAGCAGCTCCACATTCAGAAACCACTTCAGCGCCAAAGCTGTTTTCAGCTAGCCCTAAATACAAAGGCGCTAGACACAAATGTTGCTGTAAGAGCTAATTCCATCAAGCAACACAGTATGTTGCTGAATTGCATATTGAAGAAGAATCAGCCGAGTGGTTCTTGTGGCAGCACAACTCCATTTGGCTCACTGACTTCACACCATCAGGCTGACAGGCAGCTCTCAAGAAAACTCAGATTTCGCAAAGTATGCTTTATGCCGTTTGAGTGCATTGTCCTGAAATGCAGCTTGGTGAGCATCCCACACAAACGAAGGCTCCACAGGCAAGATTCACATGCCAACAACTCCACATTCAGAAACCACTTCAGTGCCAAAGCCATTTTTAGCTAGCTCTAAATACAAAGGCGCTAGACGCAAATGTTGCTGCAATAGCTAATTCCATCAAGCAACACTGCATGTTGCTGAATTGCATATTGAAGAAGAATCAGCCGAGTGGTTCTTGTGGCAGCACAACTCCATTTGGCTCGCCGACTTAACACACCATCAGGCTGACAGCAGCTCTCAAGTAAACTCAGATTTCGCAAAGTATGCTTAATGCCGTTTGAGTGCATTGTCCTGAAATGCAGCTTGCTGAGCATCCCACACAAACGAAGGCTCCACAGGCGGGTTTCATATGCCACCAACTCCACATTCAGAAACCACTTTAGCGCCAAAGCCATTTAACCTAGCCCTAAATACAAAGGCGCTAGACGCAAATGTTGCTGTAAGAGCTAATTCCATCAAGCAACACTGCATGTTGCTGAATTGCATATTGAAGAAGAATCAGCCGAGTGGTTCTTGTGGCAGCACAACTCCATTTGGCTCACTGACTTCACACCATCAGGCTGACAGGCAGCTCTCAAGAAAACTCAGATTTCGCAAAGTATGCTTTATGCCGTTTGAGTGCATTGTCCTGAAATGCAGCTTGGTGAGCATCCCACACAAATGAAGGCTCCACAGGCAAGATTCACATGCCAGCAGCTCCACATTCAGAAACCACTTCAGCGCCAAAGCCATTTTCAGCTAGCCCTAAATACAAAGGCGCTAGACACAAATGTTGCTGTAAGAGCTAATTCCATCAAGCAACACAGTATGTTGCTGAATTACATATTGAAGAAGAATCAGCCGAGTGGTTCTTGTGGCAGCACAACTCCATTTGGCTCACTGACTTCACACACCATCAGGCTGACAGGCAGCTCTCAAGCAAACTACGAGTTCACACACTATGCTTAATGCCGTTTGAGTGCATTGTCCTGAAATGCAACTTGGTGAGCATCCTACACAAATGAAGGCTCCAAAGGCAAGTCTCACATGCCAGCAGCTCCACATTCAGAAACCACTTCAGCGCCAAAGCCGTTTTCAGCTAGCCCTAAATACAAAGGCGCTAGACGCAAATGTTGCTGTAAGACCTAATTCCATCAAGCATCACTGCATGTTGCTGAATTGCATATTGAAGAAGAATCAGCCGAGTGGTTCTTGTGGCAGCACAACTCCATTTGGCTCACTGAATTCACACACCATCAGGCTGACATTCAGCTCTCAAGCAAACTACGAGTTCACACACTATGCTTAATGCCGTTTGAGTGCATTGTCCTGAAATGCAGCTTGGTGAGCATCCCACACAAACGAAGGCTCCACAGGCGGGTTTCACATGTCAACAACTCCACATTCAGAAACCACTTCAGCGCCAAAGCTGTTTTCAGCTAGCCCTAAATACAAAGGCCCTAGACGCAAATGTTGCTGTAAGAGCTAATTCCATCAAGCAACACTGCATGTTGCTGAATTGCATATTGAAGAAGAATCAGCCGAATGGTTCTTGTGGCAGCACAACTCCATTTGGCTCACTGACTTCACACACCATCAGGCTGACAGGCAGCTCTCAAGCAAACTCAGATTTCGCAAAGTATGCTTAATGCCGTTTGAGTGCATTGTCCTGAAATGCAGCTTGGTGAGCATCCCACACAAACGAAGCCTACACAGGCGGGTTTCACATGCCACCAACTCCACATTCAGAAACCCCTTCAGCGCCAAAGCCGTTTTCAGCTAGCCCTAAATACAAAGGCGCTAGACGCAAATGTTGCTGTAAGACCTAATTCCATCAAGCAACACTGCATGTTGCTGAACTGCATATTGAAGAAGAATCAGCCGAGTGGTTCTTGTGGCAGCACAACTCCATTTGGCTCACTGAATTCACACACCATCAGGCTGACAGGCAGCTCTCAAGCAAACTGCGAGTTCACACACTATGCTTAATGCCGTTTGAGTGCATTGTCCTGAAATGCAGCTTGGTGAGCATCCCACACAAACGAAGGCTCCACAGGCGGGTTTCACATGCCACCAACTCCACATTCAGAAACCACTTCTGCGCCAAAGCCGTTTTCAGCTAGCCCTAAATACAAAGGCTCTAGACGCAAACGTTGCTGTAAGAGCTAATTCCATCAAGCAACACTGCATGTTGCTGAATTGCATATTGAAGAAGAATCAGCCGAGTGGTTCTTGTGGCAGCAGAACTCCATTTGGCTCACTGACTTCACACACCATCAGGCTGACAGGCAGCTCTCAAGCAAACTCAGATATCGCAAAGTATTGTTAATGCCGTTTGAGTGCATTGTCCTGAAATGCAGCTTGGTGAGCATCCCACACAAACGAAGGCTCCACAAGCAAGATTCACATGCCAACAACTCCACATTCAGAAACCACTTCAGTGCCAAAGCCATTTTTAGCTAGCTCTAAATACAAAGGCGCTAGACGCAAATGTTGCTGCAATAGCTAATTCCATCAAGCAACACTGCATGTTGCTGAATTGCATATTGAAGAAGAATCAGCCGAGTGGTTCTTGTGGCAGCACAACTCCATTTGGCTCGCCGACTTAACACACCATCAGGCTGACAGCAGCTCTCAAGCAAACTCAGATTTCGCAAAGTATGCTTAATGCCGTTTGAGTGCATTGTCCTGAAATGCAGCTTGCTGAGCATCCCACACAAACGAAGGCTCCACAGGCGGGTTTCACATGCCACCAACTCCACATCCAGAAACCACTTTAGCGCCAAAGCCGTTTAACCTAGCCCTAAATACAAAGGCGCTAGACGCAAATGTTGCTGTAAGAGCTAATTCCATCAAGCAACACTGCATGTTGCTGAATTGCATATTGAAGAAGAATCAGCCGAGTGGTTCTTATGGCAGCACAACTCCATTTGGCTCACTGACTTCACATACCATCAGGCTGACAGGCAGCTCTCAAGCAAACTACGAGTTCACACACTATGCTTAATGCCGTTTGAGTGCATTGTCCTGAAATGCAGCTTGGTGAGCATCCCACACAAACGAAGGCTCCACAGGCGGGTTTCACATGCCACCAACTCCACATTCAAAAACCCCTTCAGCGCCAAAGCCATTTTCAGCTAGCCCTATATACAAAGGCGCTAGACGCAAATGTTGCTGTAAGAGCTAATTCCATCAAGCAACACTGCATGTTGCTGAATTGCATATTGAAGAAGAATCAGCCGAATGGTTCTTGTGGCAGCACAACTCCATTTGGCTCACTGACTTCACACCATCAGGCTGACAGGCAGCTCTCAAGAAAACTCAGATTTCGCACACTATGCTTTATGCCGTTTGAGTGCATTGTCCTGAAATGCAGCTTGGTGAGCATCCCACACAAATGAAGGCTCCACAGGCAAGATTCACATGCCAGCAGCTCCACATCCAGAAACTACTTCAGCGCTAAAGCCGTTTTCAGCTAGCCCTAAATACAAAGGCGCTAGACGCAAATGTTGCTGTAAGAGCTAATTCCATCAAGCAACACTGCATGTTGCTGAATTGCATATTGAAGAAGAATCAGCCGGGTGGTTCTCGTGGCAGCACAACTCCATTTGGCTCACTGACTTCACACACCATCAGGCTGACAGGCAGCTCTCAAGCAAACTCAGATTTCGCAAAGTATGCTTAATGCCGTTTGAGTGCATTGTCCTGAAATGCAGCTTGGTGAGCATCCCACACAAACGAAGGCTACACAGCCGGGTTTCACATGCCACCAACTCCACATTCAGAAACCACTTCACGGCCGAAGCCATTTTCAGCTAGCCCTAAAACAAAGGCGCTAGACGCAAATATTGCTGTAAGAGCTAATTCCATCAAGCAACACTGCATGTTGCTGAATTGCATATTGAAGAAGAATCAGCCGGGTGGTTCTCGTGGCAGCACAACTCCATTTGGCTCACTGACTTCACACACCATCAGGCTGACAGGCAGCTCTCAAGCAAACTACGAGTTCACACACTATGCTTAATGCCGTTTGAGTGCATTGTAGTGAAATGCATCTTGGTGAGCATCCCACACAAACGAAGGCTCCACATTCGGGTTTCATATGTCAACAACTCCACATTCAGAAACCACTTCAGCGCCAAAGCCATTTTCAGCTAGCCCTAAATACAAAGGCTCTAGACGCAAATGTTGCTGTAAGAGCTAATTCCATCAAGCAACACTGCATGTTGCTGAATTGCATATTGAAGAAGAATCAGCCGGGTGGTTCTCGTGGCAGCACAACTCCATTTGGCTCACTGACTTCACACACCATCAGGCTGACAGGCAGCTCTCAAGCAAACTACGAGCTCACACACTATGCTTAATGCCGTTTGAGTGCATTGTCCTGAAATGCAGCTTGGTGAGCATCCCACACAAATGAAGGCTCCACAGGCAAGTCTCACATGCCAGCAGCTCCACATTCAGAAACCACTTCAGCACCAAAGCTGTTTTCAGCTAGCCCTAAATACAAAGGCGCTAGACACAAATGTTGCTGTAAGAGCTAATTCCATCAAGCAACACAGTATGTTGCTGAATTGCATATTGAAGAAGAATCAGCCGAGTGGTTCTTGTGGCAGCACAACTCCATTTGGCTCACTGACTTCACACCATCAGGCTGACAGGCAGCTCTCAAGAAAACTCAGATTTCCCAAAGTATGCTTTATGCCGTTTGAGTGCATTGTCCTGAAATGCAGCTTGGTGAGCATCCCACACAAATGAAGGCTCCACAGGCAAGATTCACATGCCAGCAGCTCCACATCCAGAAACTACTTCAGCGCCAAAGCCGTTTTCAGCTAGCCCTAAATACAAAGGCGCTAGACGTAAATGTTTCTGTAAGAGCTAATTCCATCAAGCAACACTGCATGTTGCTGAATTGCATATTGAAGAAGAATCAGCCGGGTGGTTCTCGTGGCAACACAACTCCATTTGGCTCACTGACTTCACACACCATCAGGCTGACAGGCAGCTCTCAAGCAAACTACGAGTTCACACACTATGCTTAATGCCGTTTGAGTGCATTGTCCTGAAATGCAGCTTGGTGAGCATCCCACACAAACGAAGGCTCCACAGGCGGGTTTCATATGTCAACAACTCCACATTCAGAAACCACTTCAGCGCCAAAGCCGTTTTCAGCTAGCCCTAAATACAAAGGCTCTAGACGCAAATGTTGCTGTAAGAGCTAATTCCATCAAGCAACACTGCATGTTGCTGAATTGCATATTGAAGAAGAATCAGCCGGGTGGTTCTCGTGGCAGCACAACTCCATTTGGCTCACTGACTTCACACACCATCAGGCTGACAGGCAGCTCTCAAGCAAACTACGAGTTCACACACTATGCTTAATGCCGTTTGAGTGCATTGTCCTGAAATGCAGCTTGGTGAGCATCCCACACAAATGAAGGCTCCACAGGCAAGTCTCACATGCCAGCAGCTCCACATTCAGAAACCACTTCAGCACCAAAGCTGTTTTCAGCTAGCCCTAAATACAAAGGCGCTAGACACATGTTGCTGTAAGAGCTAATTCCATCAAGCAACACATTATGTTGCTGAATTGCATATTGAAGAAGAATCAGCCGAGTGGTTCTTGTGGCAGCACAACTTCATTTGGCTCACTGACTTCACACCATCAGGCTGACAGGCAGCTCTCAAGAAAACTCAGATTTCCCAAAGTATGCTTTATGCCGTTTGAGTGCATTGTCCTGAAATGCAGCTTGGTGAGCATCCCACACAAATGAAGGCTCCACAGGCAAGATTCACATGCCAGCAGCTCCACATCCAGAAACTACTTCAGCGCCAAAGCCGATTTCAGCTAGCCCTAAATACAAAGGCTCTAGACGTAAATGTTCCTGTAAGAGCTAATTCCATCAAGCAACACTGCATGTTGCTGAATTGCATATTGAAGAAGAATCAGCCGGGTGGTTCTCGTGGCAACACAACTCCATTTGGCTCACTGACTTCACACACCATCAGGCTGACAGGCAGCTCTCAAGCAAACTACGAGTTCACACACTATGCTTAATGCCGTTTGAGTGCATTGTCCTGAAATGCAGCTTGGTGAGCATCCCACACAAACGAAGGCTCCACAGGCGGGTTTCACATGCCACCAACTCCACATTCAGAAACCCCTTCAGCGCCAAAGCCATTTTCAGCTAGCCCTAAATACAAAGGCGCTAGACGCAAATGTTGCTGTAAGAGCTAATTCCATCAAGCAACACTGCATGTTGCTGAATTGCATATTTTTTTTTAAAGATTTATTTTATTTTTATTACAAAGTCAGATATACTGAGAGGAGGAGAGATAGAGAGGAAGTGGAGCTGCCGGGATTAGAACCAGCGGCCTTATGGGATCAAGGCGAGGACCTTAGCCACTAGGCCACACCGCCGAGCCCGCTGAATTGCATATTGAAGAAGAATCAGCCAAGTGGTTCTTGTGGCAGCACAACTCCATTTGGCTCACTGAATTCACACACCATCAGGCTGACAGGCAACTCTCAAGCAAACTACGAGTTCACACACTATGCTTAATGCCGTTTGAGTGCATTGTCCTGAAATGCAGCTTGGTGAGCATCCCACACAAACGAAGGCTACACAGGCGGGTTTCACATGCCACCAACTCCACATTCAGAAACCACTTCTGCGCCAAAGCCGTTTTCAGCTAGCCTTAAATACAAAGGCGCTAGACGCAAATGTTGCTGTAAGAGCTAATTCCATCAAGCAACACTGCATGTTGCTGAATTGCATATTGAAGAAGAATCAGCCGAGTGGTTCTTGTGGCAGCACAACTCCATTTGGCTCACTGACTTCACACACCATCAGGCTGACAGGCAGCTCTCAAGCAAACTCAGATTTCGCAAAGTATGCTTAATGCCGTTTGAGTGCATTGTCCTGAAATGCAGCTTGGTGAGCATCCCACACAAACGAAGGCTCCACAGGCGGGTTTCACATGCCACCAACTCCAAATTCAGAAACCACTTCAGCGCCAAAGCCGTTTTCAGCTAGCCCTAAATACAAAGGCGCTAGACGCAAATGTTGCTGTAAGAGCTAATTCCATCAAGCAACACTGCATGTTGCTGAATTGCATATTGAAGAAGAATCAGCCGAGTGGTTCTTGTGGCAGCACAACTCCATTTGGCTCACTGAATTCACACACCATCAGGCTGACAGGCAGCTCTCAAGCAAACTACGAGTTCACACACTATGCTTAATGCCGTTTGAGTGCATTGTCCTGAAATGCAGCTTGGTGAGCATCCCACACAAACGAAGGCTCCACAGGCGGGTTTCACATGCCACCAACTCCACATTCAGAAACCACTTCTGCGCCAAAGCCGTTTTCAGCTAGCCCTAAATACAAAGGCGCTAGACGCAAATGTTACTGTAAGACCTAATTCCATCAAGCAACACTGCATGTTGCTGAATTGCATATTGAAGAAGAATCAGCCGAGTGGTTCTTGTGGCAGCACAACTCCATTTGGCTCACTGAATTCACACACCATCAGGCTGACAGGCAGCTCTCAAGCAAACTACGAGTTCGCACACTATGCTTAATGCCGTTTGAGTGCATTGTCCTGAAATGCAGCTTGGTGAGCATCCCACACAAACGAAGGCTACACAGCCGGGTTTCACATGCCACCAACTCCACATTCAGAAACCACTTCTGCGCCAAAGCCGTTTTCAGCTAGCCCTAAATACAAAGGCGCTAGACGCAAATGTTGCTGTAAGAGCTAATTCCATCAAGCAACACTGCATGTTGCTGAATTGCATATTGAAGAAGAATCAGCCGAGTGGTTCTCGTGGCAGCACAACTCCATTTGGCTCACTGACTTCACACACCATCAGGCTGACAGGCAGCTCTCAAGCAAACTCAGATTTTGCAAAGTATGCTTAATGCCGTTTGAGTGCATTGTCCTGAAATGCAGCTTGGTGAGCATCCCACACAAACGAAGGCTACACAGCCGGGTTTCACATGCCACCAACTCCACATTCAGAAACCACTTCAGCGCCAAATCCGTTTTCAGCTAGCCCTAAATACAAAGGCCCTAGACACAAATGTTGCTGTAAGAGCTAATTCCATCAAGCAACACTGCATGTTGCTGAATTGCATATTGGAGAAGAATCAGCTGGGTGGTTCTTGTGGCAGCACAACTCCATTTGGCTCACTGACTTCACACACCATCAGGCTGACAGGCAGCTCTCAAGCAAACTACGAGTTCACACACTATGCTTAATGCCGTTTGAGTGCATTGTCCTGAAATGCAGCTTGGTGAGCATCCCACACAAACGAAGCCTACACAGGCGGGTTTCACATGCCACCAACTCCACATTCAGAAAAACTTCAGCGCCAAAGCCATTTTCAGCTAGCCCTAAATACAAAGGCCCTACACGCAAATGTTGCTGTAAGAGCTAATTCCATCAAGCAACACTGCATGTTGCTGAATTGCATATTGAAGAAGAATCAGCCGAGTGGTTCTTGTGGCAGCACAACTCCATTTGGCTCACTGACTTCACACACCATCAGGATGACAGGCAGCTCTCAAGCAAACTACGAGTTCACACACTATGCTTAATGCCGTTTGAGTGCATTGTCCTGAAATGCAGCTTGGTGAGCATCCCACACAAACGAAGGCTCCACAGGCGGGTTTCACATGCCAGCAGCTCCACATCCAGAAACTACTTCAGCGCCAAAGCCGTTTTCAGCTAGCCCTAAATACAAAGGCTCTAGACACAAATGTTGCTGTAAGAGCTAATTCCATCAAGCAACACTGCATGTTGCTGAATTGCATATTGAAGAAGAATCAGCCGGGTGGTTCTCGTGGCAGCACAACTCCATTTGGCTCACTGACTTCACACACCATCAGGCTGACAGGCAGCTCTCAAGCAAACTACGAGTTCACACACTATGCTTAATGCCGTTTGAGTGCATTGTCCTGAAATGCATCTTGGTGAGCATCCCACACAAACGAAGGCTCCACAGGCAAGTTTCACATGCCAGCAGCTCCACATTCAGAAACCACTTCAGCGCCAAAGCCGTTTTCAGCTAGCCCTAAATACAAAGGCGCTAGACGCAAATGTTGCTGTAAGAGCTAATTCCATCAAGCAACACTGCATGTTGCTGAATTGCATATTGAAGAAGAATCAGCCGAGTGGTTCTTGTGGCAGCACAACTCCATTTGGCTCACTGACTTCACACACCATCAGGCTGACAGGCAGCTCTCAAGCAAACTCAGATTTTGCAAAGTATGCTTAATGCCGTTTGAGTGCATTGTCCTGAAATGCAGCTAGGTGAGCATCCCACACAAACGAAGGATACACAGCCGGGTTTCACATGCCAGCAACTCCACATTCAGAAACCACTTTAGCGCCAAATCCGTTTTCAGCTAGCCTTAAATACAAAGGCCCTAGACACAAATGTTGCTGTAAGAGCTAATTCCATCAAGCAACACTGCATGTTGCTGAATTGCATATTGAAGAAGAATCAGCCGAATGGTTCTTGTGGCAGCACAACTCCATTTGGCTCACTGACTTCACACACCATCAGGCTGACAGGCAGCTCTCAAGCAAACTCAGATTTCGCAAAGTATGCTTAATGCCGTTTGAGTGCATTGTCCTGAAATGCAGCTTGGTGAGCATCCCACACAAACGAAGGCTACACAGCCGGGTTTCACATGCCACCAACTCCACATTCAGAAACCACTTCAGCGCCAAAGCCGTTTTCAGCTAGCCGTAAACACAAAGGCCCTAGATGCAAATGTTGCTGTAAGACCTAATTCCATCAAGCAACACTGCATGTTGCTGAATTGCATATTGGAGAAGAATCAGCTGAGTGGTTCTTGTGGCAGCACAACTCCATTTGGCTCACTGACTTCACACACCATCAGGCTGACAGGCAGCTCTCAAGCAAACTACGAGTTCACACACTATGCTTAATGCCGTTTGAGTGCATTGTCCTGAAATGCAGCTTGGTGAGCATCCCACACAAACGAAGCCTACACAGGCGGGTTTCACATGCCACCAACTCCACATTCAGAAACCCCTTCAGCGCCAAAGCCATTTTCAGCTAGCCCTAAATACAAAGGCCCTACACGCAAATGTTGCTGTAAGAGCTAATTCCATCAAGCAACACTGCATGTTGCTGAATTGCATATTGAAGAAGAATCAGCCGAGTGGTTCTTGTGGCATCACAACTCCATTTGGCTCACTGAATTCACACACCATCAGGCTGACAGGCAGCTCTCAAGAAAACTCAGATTTCGCAAAGTATGCTTTATGCCATTTGAGTGCATTGTCCTGAAATGCAGCTTGGTGAGCATCCCACACAAACGAAGGCTCCACAGGCGGGTTTCACATGCCACCAACTCCACATTCAGAAACCACTTCAGCGCCAAAGCCGTTTTTAGCTAGCCCTAAATACAAAGGCGCTAGACGCAAATGTTGCTGTAAGAGCTAATTCCATCAAGCAACACTGCATGTTGCTGAATTGCATATTGAAGAAGAATCAGCCGGGTGGTTCTCGTGGCAGCACAACTCAATTTGGCTCACTGACTTCACACACCATCAGGCTAACAGGCAGCTCTCAAGCAAACTACGAGTTCACACACTATGCTTAATGCCGTTTGAGTGCATTGTCCTGAAATGCAGCTTGGTGAGCATCCCACACAAACGAAGGATACACAGCCGGGTTTCACATGCCACCAACTCCACATTCAGAAACCACTTCAGCGCCAAAGCCGTTTTCAGCTAGCCCTAAACACAAAGGCCCTAGATGCAAATGTTGCTGTAAGACCTAATTCCATCAAGCAACACTGCATGTTGCTGAATTGCATATTGGAGAAGAATCAGCTGATTGGTTCTTGTGGCAGCACAACTCCATTTGGCTCACTGACTTCACACACCATCAGGCTGACAGGCAGCTCTCAAGAAAACTACGAGTTCACACACTATGCTTAATGCCGTTTGAGTGCATTGTCCTGAAATGCAGCTTGGTGAGCATCCCACACAAACGAAGGCTCCACAGCCGGGTTTCACATGCCACCAACTCCACATTCAGAAACCCCTTCAGCGCCAAAGCCGTTTTCAGCTAGCCCTAAATACAAAGGCGCTAGACGCAAATGTTGCTGTAAGAGCTAATTCCATCAAGCAACACTGCATGTTGCTGAATTGCATATTGAAGAAGAATCAGCCGAATGGTTCTTGTGGCAGCACAACTCCATTTGGCTCACTGACTTCACACACCATCAGGCTGACAGGCAGCTCTCAAGAAAACTTAGATTTCGCAAAGTATGCTTTATGCCATTTGAGTGCATTGTCCTGAAATGCAGCTTGGTGAGCATCCCACACAAACGAAGGCTCCACAGGCGGGTTTCACATGCCAGCAGCTCCACATCCAGAAACTACTTCAGCGCCAAAGCCGTTTTCAGCTAGCCCTAAATACAAAGGCTCTAGACGCAAATGTTGCTGTAAGAGCTAATTCCATCAAGCAACACTGCATGTTGCTGAATTGCATATTGGAGAAGAATCAGCTGAGTGGTTCTTGTGGCAGCACAACTCCATTTGGCTCAGTGACTTCACACACCATCAGGCTGACAGGCAGCTCTCAAGCAAACTACGAGTTCACACACTATGCTTAATGCCGTTTGAGTGCATTGTCCTGAAATGCATCTTGGTGAGCATCCCACACAAACGAAGCCTCCACAGGCGGGTTTCACATGCCACCAACTCCACATTCAGAAACCCCTTCAGCGCCAAAGCCGTTTTCAGCTAGCCCTAAATACAAAGGCCCTACACGCAAATGTTGCTGTAAGAGCTAATTCCATCAAGCAACACTGCATGCTGCTGAATTGCATATTGAAGAAGAATCAGCCGAGTGGTTCTTGTGGCAGCACAACTCCATTTGGCTCACTGACTTCACACACCATCAGGCTGACAGGCAGCTCTCAAGCAAACTACGAGTTCACACACTATGCTTAATGCCATTTGAGTGCATTGTCGTGAAATGCAGCTTGGTGAGCATCCCACACAAACGAAGGCTCCCCAGTCGGGTTTCACATGCCAGCAGCTCCACATCCAGAAACTACTTCAGCGCCAAAGCCATTTTCAGCTAGCCCTAAATACAAAGATGCTAGACGCAAATGTTGCTGTAAGAGCTAATTCCATCAAGCAACACTGCATGTTGCTGAATTGCATATTGAAGAAGAATCAGCCGAGTGGTTCTTGTGGCAGCACAACTCCATTTGGCTCACTGACTTCACACACCATCAGGCTGACAGGCAGCTCTCAAGAAAACTCAGATTTCACAAAGTATGCTTAATGCCGTTTGAGTGCATTGTCCTGAAATGCAGCTTGGTGAGCATCCCACACAAACGAAGGCTCCACAGCCGGGTTTCACATGCCACCAACTCCACATTCAGAAACCACTTCAGCGCCAAAGCCGTTTTCAGCTAGCCCTAAACACAAAGGCGCTAGATGCAAATGTTGCTGTAAGAGCTAATTCCATCAAGCAACACTGCATGTTGCTGAATTGCATATTGAAGAAGAATCAGCCGAGTGGTTCTTGTGGCAGCACAACTCCATTTGGCTCACTGACTTCACACACCATCAGGCTGACAGGCAGCTCTCAAGCAAACTACGAGTTCACACACTATGCTTAATGCCGTTTGAGTGCATTGTCCTGAAATGCAGCTTGGTGAGCATCCCACACAAACGAAGGCTCCACAGGCGGGTTTCACATGCCAGCAGCTCCACATCCAGAAACTACTTCAGCGCCAAAGCCGTTTTCAGCTAGCCCTAAATACAAAGGCTCTAGACACAAATGTTGCTGTAAGAGCTAATTCCATCAAGCAACACTGCATGTTGCTGAATTGCATATTGAAGAAGAATCAGCCGGGTGGTTCTCGTGGCAGCACAACTCCATTTGGCTCACTGACTTCACACACCATCAGGCTGACAGGCAGCTCTCAAGCAAACTACGAGTTCACACACTATGCTTAATGCCGTTTGAGTGCATTGTCCTGAAATGCATCTTGGTGAGCATCCCACACAAACGAAGGCTCCACAGGCAAGTTTCACATGCCAGCAGCTCCACATTCAGAAACCACTTCAGCGCCAAAGCCGTTTTCAGCTAGCCCTAAATACAAAGGCGCTAGACGCAAATGTTGCTGTAAGAGCTAATTCCATCAAGCAACACTGCATGTTGCTGAATTGCATATTGAAGAAGAATCAGCCGAGTGGTTCTTGTGGCAGCACAACTCCATTTGGCTCACTGACTTCACACACCATCAGGCTGACAGGCAGCTCTCAAGCAAACTCAGATTTTGCAAAGTATGCTTAATGCCGTTTGAGTGCATTGTCCTGAAATGCAGCTAGGTGAGCATCCCACACAAACGAAGGATACACAGCCGGGTTTCACATGCCAGCAACTCCACATTCAGAAACCACTTTAGCGCCAAATCCGTTTTCAGCTAGCCTTAAATACAAAGGCCCTAGACACAAATGTTGCTGTAAGAGCTAATTCCATCAAGCAACACTGCATGTTGCTGAATTGCATATTGAAGAAGAATCAGCCGAATGGTTCTTGTGGCAGCACAACTCCATTTGGCTCACTGACTTCACACACCATCAGGATGACAGGCAGCTCTCAAGCAAACTCAGATTTCGCAAAGTATGCTTAATGCCGTTTGAGTGCATTGTCCTGAAATGCAGCTTGGTGAGCATCCCACACAAACGAAGGCTACACAGCCGGGTTTCACATGCCACCAACTCCACATTCAGAAACCACTTCAGCGCCAAAGCCGTTTTCAGCTAGCCGTAAACACAAAGGCCCTAGATGCAAATGTTGCTGTAAGACCTAATTCCATCAAGCAACACTGCATGTTGCTGAATTGCATATTGGAGAAGAATCAGCTGAGTGGTTCTTGTGGCAGCACAACTCCATTTGGCTCACTGACTTCACACACCATCAGGCTGACAGGCAGCTCTCAAGCAAACTACGAGTTCACACACTATGCTTAATGCCGTTTGAGTGCATTGTCCTGAAATGCAGCTTGGTGAGCATCCCACACAAACGAAGCCTACACAGGCGGGTTTCACATGCCACCAACTCCACATTCAGAAACCCCTTCAGCGCCAAAGCCATTTTCAGCTAGCCCTAAATACAAAGGCCCTACACGCAAATGTTGCTGTAAGAGCTAATTCCATCAAGCAACACTG
This sequence comes from Ochotona princeps, assembly GCF_030435755.1. Taxonomy (NCBI): domain Eukaryota; kingdom Metazoa; phylum Chordata; class Mammalia; order Lagomorpha; family Ochotonidae; genus Ochotona; species Ochotona princeps. The sequence continues at coordinate 31,438 of NW_026697297.1, read as the reverse complement.
CATGTTGCTGAATTGCATATTGAAGAAGAATCAGCCGAGTGGTTCTTGTGGCATCACAACTCCATTTGGCTCACTGAATTCACACACCATCAGGCTGACAGGCAGCTCTCAAGAAAACTCAGATTTCGCAAAGTATGCTTTATGCCATTTGAGTGCATTGTCCTGAAATGCAGCTTGGTGAGCATCCCACACAAACGAAGGCTCCACAGGCGGGTTTCACATGCCACCAACTCCACATTCAGAAACCACTTCAGCGCCAAAGCCGTTTTCAGCTAGCCCTAAATACAAAGGCGCTAGACGCAAATGTTGCTGTAAGAGCTAATTCCATCAAGCAACACTGCATGTTGCTGAATTGCATATTGAAGAAGAATCAGCCGGGTGGTTCTCGTGGCAGCACAACTCAATTTGGCTCACTGACATCACATACCATCAGGCTGACAAGCAGCTCTCAAGCAAACTACGAGTTCACACACTATGCTTAATGCCGTTTGAGTGCATTGTCCTGAAATGCAGCTTGGTGAGCATCCCACACAAACGAAGGATACACAGCCGGGTTTCACATGCCACCAACTCCACATTCAGAAACCACTTCAGCGCCAAAGCCGTTTTCAGCTAGCCCTAAACACAAAGGCCCTAGATGCAAATGTTGCTGTAAGACCTAATTCCATCAAGCAACACTGCATGTTGCTGAATTGCATATTGGAGAAGAATCAGCTGATTGGTTCTTGTGGCAGCACAACTCCATTTGGCTCACTGACTTCACACACCATCAGGCTGACAGGCAGCTCTCAAGCAAACTACGAGTTCACACACTATGCTTAATGCCGTTTGAGTGCATTGTCCTGAAATGCAGCTTGGTGAGCATCCCACACAAACGAAGGCTCCACAGCCGGGTTTCACATGCCACCAACTCCACATTCAGAAACCCCTTCAGCGCCAAAGCCGTTTTCAGCTAGCCCTAAATACAAAGGCGCTAGACGCAAATGTTGCTGTAAGAGCTAATTCCATCAAGCAACACTGCATGTTGCTGAATTGCATATTGAAGAAGAATCAGCCGAATGGTTCTTGTGGCAGCACAACTCCATTTGGCTCACTGACTTCACACACCATCAGGCTGACAGGCAGCTCTCAAGAAAACTTAGATTTCGCAAAGTATGCTTTATGCCATTTGAGTGCATTGTCCTGAAATGCAGCTTGGTGAGCATCCCACACAAACGAAGGCTCCACAGGCGGGTTTCACATGCCAGCAGCTCCACATCCAGAAACTACTTCAGCGCCAAAGCCGTTTTCAGCTAGCCCTAAATACAAAGGCTCTAGACGCAAATGTTGCTGTAAGAGCTAATTCCATCAAGCAACACTGCATGTTGCTGAATTGCATATTGGAGAAGAATCAGCTGAGTGGTTCTTGTGGCAGCACAACTCCATTTGGCTCACTGACTTCACACACCATCAGGCTGACAGGCAGCTCTCAAGCAAACTACGAGTTCACACACTATGCTTAATGCCGTTTGAGTGCATTGTCCTGAAATGCATCTTGGTGAGCATCCCACACAAACGAAGCCTCCACAGGCGGGTTTCACATGCCACCAACTCCACATTCAGAAACCCCTTCAGCGCCAAAGCCGTTTTCAGCTAGCCCTAAATACAAAGGCCCTACACGCAAATGTTGCTGTAAGAGCTAATTCCATCAAGCAACACTGCATGCTGCTGAATTGCATATTGAAGAAGAATCAGCCGAGTGGTTCTTGTGGCAGCACAACTCCATTTGGCTCACTGACTTCACACACCATCAGGCTGACAGGCAGCTCTCAAGCAAACTACGAGTTCACACACTATGCTTAATGCCATTTGAGTGCATTGTCGTGAAATGCAGCTTGGTGAGCATCCCACACAAACGAAGGCTCCCCAGTCGGGTTTCACATGCCAGCAGCTCCACATCCAGAAACTACTTCAGCGCCAAAGCCATTTTCAGCTAGCCCTAAATACAAAGATGCTAGACGCAAATGTTGCTGTAAGAGCTAATTCCATCAAGCAACACTGCATGTTGCTGAATTGCATATTGAAGAAGAATCAGCCGAGTGGTTCTTGTGGCAGCACAACTCCATTTGGCTCACTGACTTCACACACCATCAGGCTGACAGGCAGCTCTCAAGAAAACTCAGATTTCGCAAAGTATGCTTAATGCCGTTTGAGTGCATTGTCCTGAAATGCAGCTTGGTGAGCATCCCACACAAACGAAGGCTCCACAGCCGGGTTTCACATGCCACCAACTCCACATTCAGAAACCACTTCAGCGCCAAAGCCGTTTTCAGCTAGCCCTAAACACAAAGGCGCTAGATGCAAATGTTGCTGTAAGACCTAATTCCATCAAGCAACACTGCATGTTGCTGAATTGCATATTGGAGAAGAATCAGCTGGGTGGTTCTTGTGGCAGCACAACTCCATTTGGCTCACTGACTTCACACACCATCAGGCTGACAGGCAGCTCTCAAGAAAACTCAGATTTCACAAAGTATGCTTAATGCCATTTGAGTGCATTGTCCTGAAATGCAGCTTGGTGAGCATCCCACACAAACGAAGGCTCCCCAGTCGGGTTTCACATGCCAGCAGCTCCACATCCAGAAACTACTTCAGCGCCAAAGCCGTTTTCAGCTAGCCCTAAATACAAAGGCTCTAGACACAAATGTTGCTGTAAGAGCTAATTCCATCAAGCAACACTGCATGTTGCTGAATTGCATATTGAAGAAGAATCAGCCGGGTGGTTCTCGTGGCAGCACAACTCCATTTGGCTCACTGACTTCACACACCATCAGGCTGACAGGCAGCTCTCAAGCAAACTACGAGTTCACACACTATGCTTAATGCCGTTTGAGTGCATTGTCCTGAAATGCATCTTGGTGAGCATCCCACACAAACGAAGGCTCCACAGGCAAGTTTCACATGCCAGCAGCTCCACATTCAGAAACCACTTCAGCGCCAAAGCCGTTTACAGCTAGCCCTAAATACAAAGGTGCTAGACGCAAATGTTGCTGTAAGAGCTAATTCCATCAAGCAACACTGCATGTTGCTGAATTGCATATTGAAGAAGAATCAGCCGAATGGTTCTTGTGGCAGCACAACTCCATTTGGCTCACTGACTTCACACACCATCAGGCTGACAGGCAGCTCTCAAGCAAACTCAGATTTTGCAAAGTATGCTTAATGCCGTTTGAGTGCATTGTCCTGAAATGCAGCTAGGTGAGCATCCCACACAAACGAAGGCTCCACAGGCGGGTTTCACATGCCACCAACTCCACATTCAGAAACCACTTCAGCGCCAAATCCGTTTTCAGCTAGCCTTAAATACAAAGGCCCTAGACACAAATGTTGCTGTAAGAGCTAATTCCATCAAGCAACACTGCATGTTGCTGAATTGCATATTGAAGAAGAATCAGCCAAATGGTTCTTGTGGCAGCACAACTCCATTTGGCTCACTGACTTCACACACCATCAGGATGACAGGCAGCTCTCAAGCAAACTACGAGTTCACACACTATGCTTAATGCCGTTTGAGTGCATTGTCCTGAAATGCAGCTTGGTGAGCATCCCACACAAACGAAGGCTACACAGCCGGGTTTCACTTGCCACCAACTCCACGTTCAGAAACCACTTCAGCGCCAAAGCCGTTTTCAGCTAGTCGTAAACACAAAGGCCCTAGATGCAAATGTTGCTGTAAGACCTAATTCCATCAAGCAACACTGCATGTTGCTGAATTGCATATTGGAGAAGAATCAGCCGAGTGGTTCTTGTGGCAGCACAACTCCATTTGGCTCACTGACTTCACACACCATCAGGCTGACAGGCAGCTCTCAAGCAAACTACGAGTTCACACACTATGCTTAATGCCGTTTGAGTGCATTGTCCTGAAATGCAGCTTGGTGAGCATCCCACACAAACGAAGGCTCCACAGCCGGGTTTCACATGCCACCAACTCCACATTCAGAAACCCCTTCAGCGCCAAAGCCGTTTTCAGCTAGCCCTAAATACAAAGGCCCTACACGCAAATGTTGCTGTAAGAGCTAATTCCATCAAGCAACACTGCATGTTGCTGAATTGCATATTGAAGAAGAACCAGCCGAGTGGTTCTTGTGGCAGCACAACTCCATTTGGCTCACTGACTTCACACACCATCAGGCTGACAGGCAGCTCTCAAGAAAACTCAGATTTCGCAAAGTATGTTTTATGCCATTTGAGTGCATTGTCCTGAAATGCAGCTTGGTGAGCATCCCACACAAACGAAGGCTCCACAGGCGGGTTTCACATGCCAGCAGCTCCACATCCAGAAACTACTTCAGCGCCAAAGCCGTTTTCAGCTAGCCCTAAATACAAAGGCGCTAGACGCAAATGTTGCTGTAAGAGCTAATTCCATCAAGCAACACTGCATGTTGCTGAATTGCATATTGAAGAAGAATCAGCCGGGTGGTTCTCGTGGCAGCACAACTCCATTTGGCTCACTGACTTCACACACCATCAGGCTGACAGGCAGCTCTCAAGCAAACTACGAGTTCACACACTATGCTTAATGCCGTTTGAGTGCATTGTCCTGAAATGCAGCTTGGTGAGCATCCCACACAAACGAAGGCTCCACAGCCGGGTTTCACATGCCACCAACTCCACATTCAGAAACCACTTCAGAGCCAAAGCCGTTTTCAGCTAGCCCTAAATACAAAGGCGCTAGACGCAAATGTTGCTGTAAGAGCTAATTCCATCAAGCAACACTGCATGTTGCTGAATTGCATATTGAAGAAGAATCAGCCGAATGGTTCTTGTGGCAGCACAACTCCATTTGGCTCACTGCCTTCACACACCATTATGCTGACAGACAGCTCTCAAGAAAACTCAGATTTCGCAAAGTATGCTTTATGCCGTTTGAGTGCATTGTCCTGAAATGCAGCTTGGTGAGCATCCCACACAAACGAAGGCTCCACAGCCGGGTTTCACATGCCAGCAGCTCCACATCCAGAAACTACTTCAGCGCCAAAGCCGTTTTCAGCTAGCCCTAAATACAAAGGCTCTAGACGCAAATGTTGCTGTAAGAGCTAATTCCATCAAGCAACACTGCATGTTGCTGAATTGCATATTGGAGAAGAATCAGCTGAGTGGTTCTTGTGGCAGCACAACTCCATTTGGCTCACTGACTTCACACACCATCAGGCTGACAGGCAGCTCTCAAGCAAACTACGAGTTCACACACTATGCTTAATGCCGTTTGAGTGCATTGTCCTGAAATGCATCTTGGTGAGCATCCCACACAAACGAAGCCTACACAGGCGGGTTTCACATGCCACCAACTCCACATTCAGAAACCCCTTCAGCGCCAAAGCCATTTTCAGCTAGCCCTAAATACAAAGGCCCTACACGCAAATGTTGCTGTAAGAGCTAATTCCATCAAGCAACACTGCATGCTGCTGAATTGCATATTGAAGAAGAATCAGCCGAGTGGTTCTTGTGGCAGCACAACTCCATTTGGCTCACTGACTTCACACACCATCAGGCTGACAGGCAGCTCTCAAGCAAACTACGAGTTCACACACTATGCTTAATGCCGTTTGAGTGCATTGTCCTGAAATGCAGCTTGGTGAGCATCCCACACAAACGAAGGCTCCCCAGTCGGGTTTCACATGCCAGCAGCTCCACATCCAGAAACTACTTCAGCGCCAAAGCCGTTTTCAGCTAGCCCTAAATACAAAGATGCTAGACGCAAATGTTGCTGTAAGAGCTAATTCCATCAAGCAACACTGCATGTTGCTGAATTGCATATTGAAGAAGAATCAGCCGAGTGGTTCTTGTGGCAGCACAACTCCATTTGGCTCACTGACTTCACACACCATCAGGCTGACAGGCAGCTCTCAAGAAAACTCAGATTTCGCAAAGTATGCTTAATGCCGTTTGAGTGCATTGTCCTGAAATGCAGCTTGGTGAGCATCCCACACAAACCAAGGCTCCACAGCCGGGTTTCACATGCCACCAACTCCACATTCAGAAACCCCTTCAGCGCCAAAGCCATTTTCAGCTAGCCCTAAATACAAAGGCCCTACACGCAAATGTTGCTGTAAGAGCTAATTCCATCAAGCAACACTGCATGCTGCTGAATTGCATATTGAAGAAGAATCAGCCGAGTGGTTCTTGTGGCAGCACAACTCCATTTGGCTCACTGACTTCACACACCATCAGGCTGACAGGCAGCTCTCAAGCAAACTACGAGTTCACACACTATGCTTAATGCCATTTGAGTGCATTGTCGTGAAATGCAGCTTGGTGAGCATCCCACACAAACGAAGGCTCCCCAGTCGGGTTTCACATGCCAGCAGCTCCACATCCAGAAACTACTTCAGCGCCAAAGCCGTTTTCAGCTAGCCCTAAATACAAAGATGCTAGACGCAAATGTTGCTGTAAGAGCTAATTCCATCAAGCAACACTGCATGTTGCTGAATTGCATATTGAAGAAGAATCAGCCGAGTGGTTCTTGTGGCAGCACAACTCCATTTGGCTCACTGACTTCACACACCATCAGGCTGACAGGCAGCTCTCAAGAAAACTCAGATTTCGCAAAGTATGCTTAATGCCGTTTGAGTGCATTGTCCTGAAATGCAGCTTGGTGAGCATCCCACACAAACCAAGGCTCCACAGCCGGGTTTCACATGCCACCAACTCCACATTCAGAAACCACTTCAGCGCCAAAGCCGTTTTCAGCTAGCCCTAAACACAAAGGCGCTAGATGCAAATGTTGCTGTAAGACCTAATTCCATCAAGCAACACTGCATGTTGCTGAATTGCATATTGGAGAAGAATCAGCTGGGTGGTTCTTGTGGCAGCACAACTCCATTTGGCTCACTGACTTCACACACCATCAGGCTGACAGGCAGCTCTCAAGCAAACTACGAGTTCACACACTATGCTTAATGCCGTTTGAATGCATTGTCCTGAAATGCAGCTTGGTGAGCATCCCACACAAACGAAGGCCCCACAGCCGGGTTTCACATGCCACCAACTCCACATTCAGAAACCCCTTCAGCGCCAAAGCCATTTTCAGCTAGCCCTAAATACAAAGGCCCTACACGCAAATGTTGCTGTAAGAGATAATTCCATCAAGCAACACTGCATGTTGCTGAATTACATATTGAAGAAGAATCAGCCGAGTGGTTCTTGTGGCAGCACAACTCCATTTGGCTCACTGACTTCACACACCATCAGGCTGACAGGCAGCTCTCAAGAAAACTCAGATTTCGCAAAGTATGCTAAATGCCATTTGAGTGCATTGTCCTGAAATGCAGCTTGGTGAGCATCCCACACAAACGAAGGCTCCCCAGTCGGGTTTCACATGCCAGCAGCTCCACATCCAGAAAGTACTTCAGCGCCAAAGCCGTTTTCAGCTAGCCCTAAATACAAAGGCTCTAGACACAAATGTTGCTGTAAGAGCTAATTCCATCAAGCAACACTGCATGTTGCTGAATTGCATATTGAAGAAGAATCAGCCGGGTGGTTCTCGTGGCAGCACAACTCCATTTGGCTCACTGACTTCACACACCATCAGGCTGACAGGCAGCTCTCAAGAAAACTACGAGTTCACACACTATGCTTAATGCCGTTTGAGTGCATTGTCCTGAAATGCATCTTGGTGAGCATCCCACACAAACGAAGGCTCCACAGGCAAGTTTCACATGCCAGCAGCTCCACATTCAGTAACCACTTCAGCGCCAAAGCCGTTTTCAGCTAGCCCTAAATACAAAGATGCTAGACGCAAATGTTGCTGTAAGAGCTAATTCCATCAAGCAACACTGCATGTTGCTGAATTGCATATTGAAGAAGAATCAGCCGAATGGTTCTTGTGGCAGCACAACTCCATTTGGCTCACTGACTTCACACACCATCAGGCTGACAGGCAGCTCTCAAGCAAACTCAGATTTTGCAAAGTATGCTTAATGCCGTTTGAGTGCATTGTCCTGAAATGCAGCTAGGTGAGCATCCCACACAAACGAAGGATACACAGCCGGGTTTCACATGCCACCAACTCCACATTCAGAAACCACTTCAGCGCCAAATCCGTTTTCAGCTAGCCTTAAATACAAAGGCCCTAGACACAAATGTTGCTGTAAGAGCTAATTCCATCAAGCAACACTGCATGTTGCTGAATTGCATATTGAAGAAGAATCAGCCGAATGGTTCTTGTGGCAGCACAACTCCATTTGGCTCACTGACTTCACACACCATCAGGATGACAAGCAGCTCTCAAGAAAACTCAGATTTCGCAAAGTATGCTTAATGCCGTTTGAGTGCATTGTCCTGAAATGCAGCTTGGTGAGCATCCCACACAAACGAAGGCTCCACAGGCAGGTTTCACATGCCACCAACTCCACATTCAGAAACCACTTCAGCGCCAAAGCCGTTTTCAGCTAGCCGTAAACACAAAGGCCCTAGATGCAAATGTTGCTGTAAGAGCTAATTCCATCAAGCAACACTGCATGTTGCTGAATTGCATATTGGAGAAGAATCAGCTGAGTGGTTCTTGTGGCAGCACAACTCCATTTGGCTCACTGACTTCACACACCATCAGGCTGACAGGCAGCTCTCAAGCAAACTACGAGTTCACACACTATGCTTAATGCCGTTTGAGTGCATTGTCCTGAAATGCAGCTTGGTGAGTATCCCACACAAACGAAGGCTCCACAGCCGGGTTTCACATGCCAACAACTCCACATTCAGAAACCACTTCAGCGCCAAAGCCGTTTTCAGCTAGCCCTAAATACAAAGGCCCTACACGCAAATGTTGCTGTAAGAGCTAATTCCATCAAGCAACACTGCATGTTGCTGAATTGCATATTGAAGAAGAATCAGCCGGGTGGTTCTTGTGGCAGCACAACTCCATTTGGCTCACTGACTTCACACACCATCAGGCTGACAGGCAGCTCTCAAGAAAACTCAGATTTCGCAAAGTATGCTTTATGCCATTTGAGTGCATTGTCCTGAAATGCAGCTTGGTGAGCATCCCACACAAACGAAGGCTCCACAGCCGGGTTTCACATGCCACCAACTCCACATTCAGAAACCACTTCAGCGCCAAAGCCGTTTTCAGCTAGCCCTAAACACAAAGGCGCTAGATGCAAATGTTGCTGTAAGACCTAATTCCATCAAGCAACACTGCATGTTGCTGAATTGCATATTGGAGAAGAATCAGCTGGGTGGTTCTTGTGGCAGCACAACTCCATTTGGCTCACTGACTTCACACACCATCAGGCTGACAGGCAGCTCTCAAGAAAACTCAGATTTCACAAAGTATGCTTAATGCCATTTGAGTGCATTGTCCTGAAATGCAGCTTGGTGAGCATCCCACACAAACGAAGGCTCCCCAGTCGGGTTTCACATGCCAGCAGCTCCACATCCAGAAACTACTTCAGCGCCAAAGCCGTTTTCAGCTAGCCCTAAATACAAAGGCTCTAGACACAAATGTTGCTGTAAGAGCTAATTCCATCAAGCAACACTGCATGTTGCTGAATTGCATATTGAAGAAGAATCAGCCGGGTGGTTCTCGTGGCAGCACAACTCCATTTGGCTCACTGACTTCACACACCATCAGGCTGACAGGCAGCTCTCAAGCAAACTACGAGTTCACACACTATGCTTAATGCCGTTTGAGTGCATTGTCCTGAAATGCATCTTGGTGAGCATCCCACACAAACGAAGGCTCCACAGGCGGGTTTCACATGCCAGCAGCTCCACATTCAGAAACCACTTCAGCGCCAAAGCCGTTTACAGCTAGCCCTAAATACAAAGGTGCTAGACGCAAATGTTGCTGTAAGAGCTAATTCCATCAAGCAACACTGCATGTTGCTGAATTGCATATTGAAGAAGAATCAGCCGAATGGTTCTTGTGGCAGCACAACTCCATTTGGCTCACTGACTTCACACACCATCAGGCTGACAGGCAGCTCTCAAGCAAACTCAGATTTTGCAAAGTATGCTTAATGCCGTTTGAGTGCATTGTCCTGAAATGCAGCTAGGTGAGCATCCCACACAAACGAAGGCTCCACAGGCGGGTTTCACATGCCACCAACTCCACATTCAGAAACCACTTCAGCGCCAAATCCGTTTTCAGCTAGCCTTAAATACAAAGGCCCTAGACACAAATGTTGCTGTAAGAGCTAATTCCATCAAGCAACACTGCATGTTGCTGAATTGCATATTGAAGAAGAATCAGCCAAATGGTTCTTGTGGCAGCACAACTCCATTTGGCTCACTGACTTCACACACCATCAGGATGACAGGCAGCTCTCAAGCAAACTACGAGTTCACACACTATGCTTAATGCCGTTTGAGTGCATTGTCCTGAAATGCAGCTTGGTGAGCATCCCACACAAACGAAGGCTACACAGCCGGGTTTCACTTGCCACCAACTCCACGTTCAGAAACCACTTCAGCGCCAAAGCCGTTTTCAGCTAGTCGTAAACACAAAGGCCCTAGATGCAAATGTTGCTGTAAGACCTAATTCCATCAAGCAACACTGCATGTTGCTGAATTGCATATTGGAGAAGAATCAGCCGAGTGGTTCTTGTGGCAGCACAACTCCATTTGGCTCACTGACTTCACACACCATCAGGCTGACAGGCAGCTCTCAAGCAAACTACGAGTTCACACACTATGCTTAATGCCGTTTGAGTGCATTGTCCTGAAATGCAGCTTGGTGAGCATCCCACACAAACGAAGGCTCCACAGCCGGGTTTCACATGCCACCAACTCCACATTCAGAAACCCCTTCAGCGCCAAAGCCGTTTTCAGCTAGCCCTAAATACAAAGGCCCTACACGCAAATGTTGCTGTAAGAGCTAATTCCATCAAGCAACACTGCATGTTGCTGAATTGCATATTGAAGAAGAACCAGCCGAGTGGTTCTTGTGGCAGCACAACTCCATTTGGCTCACTGACTTCACACACCATCAGGCTGACAGGCAGCTCTCAAGAAAACTCAGATTTCGCAAAGTATGCTTTATGCCATTTGAGTGCATTGTCCTGAAATGCAGCTTGGTGAGCATCCCACACAAACGAAGGCTCCACAGCCGGGTTTCACATGCCAGCAGCTCCACATCCAGAAACTACTTCAGCGCCAAAGCCGTTTTCAGCTAGCCCTAAATACAAAGATGCTAGACGCAAATGTTGCTGTAAGAGCTAATTCCATCAAGCAACACTGCATGTTGCTGAATTGCATATTGAAGAAGAATCAGCCGGGTGGTTCTCGTGGCAGCACAACTCCATTTGGCTCACTGACTTCACACACCATCAGGCTGACAGGCAGCTCTCAAGCAAACTACGAGTTCACACACTATGCTTAATGCCGTTTGAGTGCATTGTCCTGAAATGCAGCTTGGTGAGCATCCCACACAAACGAAGGCTCCACAGCCGGGTTTCACATGCCACCAACTCCACATTCAGAAACCACTTCAGAGCCAAAGCCGTTTTCAGCTAGCCCTAAATACAAAGGCGCTAGACGCAAATGTTGCTGTAAGAGCTAATTCCATCAAGCAACACTGCATGTTGCTGAATTGCATATTGAAGAAGAATCAGCCGAATGGTTCTTGTGGCAGCACAACTCCATTTGGCTCACTGCCTTCACACACCATTATGCTGACAGACAGCTCTCAAGAAAACTCAGATTTCGCAAAGTATGCTTTATGCCATTTGAGTGCATTGTCCTGAAATGCAGCTTGGTGAGCATCCCACACAAACGAAGGCTCCACAGCCGGGTTTCACATGCCAGCAGCTCCACATCCAGAAACTACTTCAGCGCCAAAGCCGTTTTCAGCTAGCCCTAAATACAAAGGCTCTAGACGCAAATGTTGCTGTAAGAGCTAATTCCATCAAGCAACACTGCATGTTGCTGAATTGCATATTGGAGAAGAATCAGCTGAGTGGTTCTTGTGGCAGCACAACTCCATTTGGCTCACTGACTTCACACACCATCAGGCTGACAGGCAGCTCTCAAGCAAACTACGAGTTCACACACTATGCTTAATGCCGTTTGAGTGCATTGTCCTGAAATGCATCTTGGTGAGCATCCCACACAAACGAAGCCTACACAGGCGGGTTTCACATGCCACCAACTCCACATTCAGAAACCCCTTCAGCGCCAAAGCCATTTTCAGCTAGCCCTAAATACAAAGGCCCTACACGCAAATGTTGCTGTAAGAGCTAATTCCATCAAGCAACACTGCATGCTGCTGAATTGCATATTGAAGAAGAATCAGCCGAGTGGTTCTTGTGGCAGCACAACTCCATTTGGCTCACTGACTTCACACACCATCAGGCTGACAGGCAGCTCTCAAGCAAACTACGAGTTCACACACTATGCTTAATGCCATTTGAGTGCATTGTCCTGAAATGCAGCTTGGTGAGCATCCCACACAAACGAAGGCTCCCCAGTCGGGTTTCACATGCCAGCAGCTCCACATCGAGAAACTACTTCAGCGCCAAAGCCGTTTTCAGCTAGCCCTAAATACAAAGATGCTAGACGCAAATGTTGCTGTAAGAGCTAATTCCATCAAGCAACACTGCATGTTGCTGAATTGCATATTGAAGAAGAATCAGCCGAGTGGTTCTTGTGGCAGCACAACTCCATTTGGCTCACTGACTTCACACACCATCAGGCTGACAGGCAGCTCTCAAGAAAACTCAGATTTCGCAAAGTATGCTTAATGCCGTTTGAGTGCATTGTCCTGAAATGCAGCTTGGTGAGCATCCCACACAAACCAAGGCTCCACAGCCGGGTTTCACATGCAACCAACTCCACATTCAGAAACCCCTTCAGCGCCAAAGCCATTTTCAGCTAGCCCTAAATACAAAGGCCCTACACGCAAATGTTGCTGTAAGAGCTAATTCCATCAAGCAACACTGCATGCTGCTGAATTGCATATTGAAGAAGAATCAGCCGAGTGGTTCTTGTGGCAGCACAACTCCATTTGGCTCACTGACTTCACACACCATCAGGCTGACAGGCAGCTCTCAAGCAAACTACGAGTTCACACACTATGCTTAATGCCATTTGAGTGCATTGTCGTGAAATGCAGCTTGGTGAGCATCCCACACAAACGAAGGCTCCCCAGTCGGGTTTCACATGCCAGCAGCTCCACATCCAGAAACTACTTCAGCGCCAAAGCCGTTTTCAGCTAGCCCTAAATACAAAGATGCTAGACGCAAATGTTGCTGTAAGAGCTAATTCCATCAAGCAACACTGCATGTTGCTGAATTGCATATTGAAGAAGAATCAGCCGAGTGGTTCTTGTGGCAGCACAACTCCATTTGGCTCACTGACTTCACACACCATCAGGCTGACAGGCAGCTCTCAAGAAAACTCAGATTTCGCAAAGTATGCTTAATGCCGTTTGAGTGCATTGTCCTGAAATGCAGCTTGGTGAGCATCCCACACAAACCAAGGCTCCACAGCCGGGTTTCACATGCCACCAACTCCACATTCAGAAACCACTTCAGCGCCAAAGCCGTTTTCAGCTAGCCCTAAACACAAAGGCGCTAGATGCAAATGTTGCTGTAAGACCTAATTCCATCAAGCAACACTGCATGTTGCTGAATTGCATATTGGAGAAGAATCAGCTGGGTGGTTCTTGTGGCAGCACAACTCCATTTGGCTCACTGACTTCACACACCATCAGGCTGACAGGCAGCTCTCAAGCAAACTACGAGTTCACACACTATGCTTAATGCCGTTTGAATGCATTGTCCTGAAATGCAGCTTGGTGAGCATCCCACACAAACGAAGGCCCCACAGCCGGGTTTCACATGCCACCAACTCCACATTCAGAAACCCCTTCAGCGCCAAAGCCATTTTCAGCTAGCCCTAAATACAAAGGCCCTACACGCAAATGTTGCTGTAAGAGATAATTCCATCAAGCAACACTGCATGTTGCTGAATTACATATTGAAGAAGAATCAGCCGAGTGGTTCTTGTGGCAGCACAACTCCATTTGGCTCACTGACTTCACACACCATCAGGCTGACAGGCAGCTCTCAAGAAAACTCAGATTTCGCAAAGTATGCTTAATGCCATTTGAGTGCATTGTCCTGAAATGCAGCTTGGTGAGCATCCCACACAAACGAAGGCTCCCCAGTCGGGTTTCACATGCTAGCAGCTCCACATCCAGAAACTACTTCAGCGCCAAAGCCGTTTTCAGCTAGCCCTAAATACAAAGGCTCTAGACACAAATGTTGCTGTAAGAGCTAATTCCATCAAGCAACACTGCATGTTGCTGAATTGCATATTGAAGAAGAATCAGCCGGGTGGTTCTCGTGGCAGCACAACTCCATTTGGCTCACTGACTTCACACACCATCAGGCTGACAGGCAGCTCTCAAGCAAACTACGAGTTCACACACTATGCTTAATGCCGTTTGAGTGCATTGTCCTGAAATGCATCTTGGTGAGCATCCCACACAAACGAAGGCTCCACAGGCAAGTTTCACATGCCAGCAGCTCCACATTCAGAAACCACTTCAGCGCCAAAGCCGTTTTCAGCTAGCCCTAAATACAAAGATGCTAGACGCAAATGTTGCTGTAAGAGCTAATTCCATCAAGCAACACTGCATGTTGCTGAATTGCATATTGAAGAAGAATCAGCCGAATGGTTCTTGTGGCAGCACAACTCCATTTGGCTCACTGACTTCACACACCATCAGGCTGACAGGCAGCTCTCAAGCAAACTCAGATTTTGCAAAGTATGCTTAATGCCGTTTGAGTGCATTGTCCTGAAATGCAGCTAGGTGAGCATCCCACACAAACGAAGGCTCCACAGGCGGGTTTCACATGCCACCAACTCCACATTCAGAAACCACTTCAGCGCCAAATCCGTTTTCAGCTAGCCTTAAATACAAAGGCCCTAGACACAAATGTTGCTGTAAGAGCTAATTCCATCAAGCAACACTGCATGTTGCTGAATTGCATATTGAAGAAGAATCAGCCGAATGGTTCTTGTGGCAGCACAACTCCATTTGGCTCACTGACTTCACACACCATCAGGATGACAAGCAGCTCTCAAGAAAACTCAGATTTCGCAAAGTATGCTTAATGCCGTTTGAGTGCATTGTCCTGAAATGCAGCTTGGTGAGCATCCCACACAAACGAAGGCTCCACAGGCAGGTTTCACATGCCACCAACTCCACATTCAGAAACCACTTCAGCGCCAAAGCCTTTTTCAGCTAGCCGTAAACACAAAGGCCCTAGATGCAAATGTTGCTGTAAGAGCTAATTCCATCAAGCAACACTGCATGTTGCTGAATTGCATATTGGAGAAGAATCAGCTGAGTGGTTCTTGTGGCAGCACAACTCCATTTGGCTCACTGACTTCACACACCATCAGGCTGACAGGCAGCTCTCAAGCAAACTACGAGTTCACACACTATGCTTAATGCCGTTTGAGTGCATTGTCCTGAAATGCAGCTTGGTGAGTATCCCACACAAACGAAGGCTCCACAGCCGGGTTTCACATGCCACCAACTCCACATTCAGAAACCCCTTCAGCGCCAAAGCCGTTTTCAGCTAGCCCTAAATACAAAGGCCCTACACGCAAATGTTGCTGTAAGAGCTAATTCCATCAAGCAACACTGCATGTTGCTGAATTGCATATTGGAGAAGAATCAGCCGGGTGGTTCTTGTGGCAGCACAACTCCATTTGGCTCACTGACTTCACACACCCTCAGGCTGACAGGCAGCTCTCAAGAAAACTCAGATTTCGCAACGTATGCTTTATGCCATTTGAGTGCATTGTCCTGAAATGCAGCTTGGTGAGCATCCCACACAAACGAAGGCTCCACAGGCGGGTTTCACATGCCAGCAGCTCCACATCCAGAAACTACTTCAGCGCCAAAGCCGTTTTCAGCTAGCCCTAAATACAAAGGCGCTAGACGCAAATGTTGCTGTAAGAGCTAATTCCATCAAGCAACACTGCATGTTGCTGAATTGCATATTGAAGAAGAATCAGCCGGGTGGTTCTCGTGGCAGCACAACTCCATTTGGCTCACTGACTTCACACACCATCAGGCTGACAGGCAGCTCTCAAGCAAACTACGAGTTCACACACTATGCTTAATGCCGTTTGAGTGCATTGTCCTG
Source organism: Ochotona princeps (assembly GCF_030435755.1). Taxonomy (NCBI): domain Eukaryota; kingdom Metazoa; phylum Chordata; class Mammalia; order Lagomorpha; family Ochotonidae; genus Ochotona; species Ochotona princeps. Next base: position 15,293 of record NW_026697297.1, on the reverse strand, counting down.
AAATGCAGCTTGGTGAGCATCCCACACAAACGAAGGCTCCACAGCCGGGTTTCACATGCCACCAACTCCACATTCAGAAACCACTTCAGCGCCAAAGCCGTTTTCAGCTAGCCCTAAATACAAAGGCGCTAGACGCAAATGTTGCTGTAAGAGCTAATTCCATCAAGCAACACTGCATGTTGCTGAATTGCATATTGAAGAAGAATCAGCCGAGTGGTTCTTGTGGCAGCACAACTCCATTTGGCTCACTGACTTCACACACCATCAGGCTGACAGGCAGCTCTCAAGAAAACTCAGATTTCACAAAGTATGCTTAATGCCGTTTGAGTGCATTGTCCTGAAATGCAGCTTGGTGAGCATCCCACACAAACGAAGGCTCCACAGCCGGGTTTCACATGCCACCAACTCCACATTCAGAAACCACTTCAGAGCCAAGGCCGTTTTCAGCTAGCCCTAAATACAAAGGCCCTAGACACAAATGTTGCTGTAAGAGCTAATTCCATCAAGCAACACTGCATGTTGCTGAATTGCATATTGAAGAAGAATCAGCCGGGTGGTTCTCGTGGCAGCACAACTCCATTTGGCTCACTGACATCACATACCATCAGGCTGACAGTCAGCTCTCAAGCAAACTACGAGTTCACACACTATGCTTAATGCCGTTTGAGTGCATTGTCCTGAAATGCAGCTTGGTGAGCATCCCACACAAACGAAGGCTCCACAGGCGGGTTACACATGCCACCAACTCCACATTCAGAAACCACTTCAGCGCCAAAGCCGTTTTCAGCTAGCCCTAAACACAAAGGCCCTAGATGCAAATGTTGCTGTAAGACCTAATTCCATCAAGCAACACTGCATGTTGCTGAATTGCATATTGGAGAAGAATCAGCTGAGTGGTTCTTGTGGCAGCACAACTCCATTTGGCTCACTGACTTCACACACCATCAGGCTGACAGGCAGCTCTCAAGCAAACTACGAGTTCACACACTATGCTTAATGCCGTTTGAGTGCATTGTCCTGAAATGCAGCTTGGTGAGCATCCCACACAAACGAAGCCTACACAGGCGGGTTTCACATGCCACCAACTCCACATTCAGAAACCACTTCAGCGCCAAAGCCGTTTTCAGCTAGCCCTAAATACAAAGGCGCTAGACGCAAATGTTGCTGTAAGAGCTAATTCCATCAAGCAACACTGCATGTTGCTGAATTGCATATTGAAGAAGAATCAGCCGAGTGGTTCTTGTGGCAGCACAACTCCATTTGGCTCACTGACTTCACACACCATCAGGCTGACAGGCAGCTCTCAAGAAAACTCAGATTTCTAAAAGTATGCTTAATGCCGTTTGAGTGCATTGTCCTGAAATGCAGCTTGGTGAGCATCCCACACAAACGAAGGCTCCACAGGCGGGTTTCACATGCCAACAACTCCACATTCAGAAACCACTTCAGAGCCAAAGCCGTTTTCAGCTAGCCCTAAATACAAAGGCCCTAGACACAAATGTTGCTGTAAGAGCTAATTCCATCAAGCAACACTGCCTGTTGCTGAATTGCATATTGAAGAAGAATCAGCTGGGTGGTTCTTGTGGCAGCACAACTCCATTTGGCTCGCTGACTTCACACACCATCAGGCTGACAGGCAGATCTCAAGCAAACTACGAGTTCACACACTATGCTTAATGCCGTTTGAGTGCATTGTCCTGAAATGCAGCTTGGTGAGCATCCCACACAAACGAAGGCTCCACAGGCGGGTTTCACATGCCAGCAGCTCCACATCCAGAAACCACTTCAGCGCCAAAGCCGTTTTCAGCTAGCCCTAAATACAAAGGCTCTAGACGCAAATGTTGCTGTAAGAGCTAATTCCATCAAGCAACACTGCATGTTGCTGAATTGCATATTGAAGAAGAATCAGCCGAGTGGTTCTCGTGGCAGCACAACTCCATTTGGCTCACTGACTTCACACACCATCAGGCTGACAGGCAGCTCTCAAGCAAACTACGAGTTCACACACTATGCTTAATGCCGTTTGAGTGCATTGTCCTGAAATGCAGCTTGGTGAGCATCCCACACAAACGAAGGCTCCACAGCCGGGTTTCACATGCCAACAACTCCACATTCAGAAACCACTTCAGCGCCAAAGCCGTTTTCAGCTAGCCCTAAATACAAAGGCGCTAGACGCAAATGTTGCTGTAAGAGCTAATTCCATCAAGCAACATTGCATGTTGCTGAATTGCATATTGAAGAAGAATCAGCCGAGTGGTTCTTGTGGCAGCACAACTCCATTTGGCTCACTGACTTCACACACCATCAGGCTGACAGGCAGCTCTCAAGCAAACTCAGATTTCGCAAAGTATGCTTAATGCCGTTTGAGTGCATTGTCCTGAAATGCAGCTAGGTGAGCATCCCACACAAACGAAGGATACACAGCCGGGTTTCACATGCCAGCAACTCCACATTCAGAAACCACTTCAGCGCCAAATCCGTTTTCAGCTAGCCTTAAATACAAAGGCCCTAGACACAAATGTTGCTGTAAGAGCTAATTCCATCAAGCAACACTGCATGTTGCTGAATTGCATATTGAAGAAGAATCAGCCGAATGGTTCTGTGGCAGCACAACTCCATTTGGCTCACTGACTTCACACACCATCAGGATGACAGGCAGCTCTCAAGAAAACTCAGATTTCGCAAAGTATGCTTAATGCCGTTTGAGTGCATTGTCCTGAAATGCAGCTTGGTGAGCATCCCACACAAACGAAGGCTCCACAGGCGGGTTTCACATGCCACCAACTCCACATTCAGAAACCACTTCAGCGCCAAAGCCGTTTTCAGCTAGCCGTAAACACAAAGGCCCTAGATGCAAATGTTGCTGTAAGACCTAATTCCATCAAGCAACACTGCATGTTGCTGAATTGCATATTGGAGAAGAATCAGCTGAGTGGTTCTTGTGGCAGCACAACTCCATTTGGCTCACTGACTTCACACACCATCAGGCTGACAGGCAGCTCTCAAGCAAACTACGAGTTCACACACTATGCTTAATGCCGTTTGAGTGCATTGTCCTGAAATGCAGCTTGGTGAGCATCCCACACAAACGAAGCCTACACAGGCGGTTTTCACATGCCACCAACTCCACATTCAGAAACCCCTTCAGCGCCAAAGCCATTTTCAGCTAGCCCTAAATACAAAGGCCCTACACGCAAATGTTGCTGTAAGAGCTAATTCCATCAAGCAACACTGCATGTTGCTGAATTGCATATTGAAGAAGAATCAGCCGAGTGGTTCTTGTGGCAGCACAACTCCATTTGGCTCACTGAATTCACACACCATCAGGCTGACAGGCAGCTCTCAAGAAAACTCAGATTTCGCAAAGTATGCTTTATGCCATTTGAGTGCATTGTCCTGAAATGCAGCTTGGTGAGCATCCCACACAAACGAAGGCTCCACAGGCGGGTTTCACATGCCACCAACTCCACATTCAGAAACCACTTCAGCGCCAAAGCCGTTTTCAGCTAGCCCTAAATACAAAGGCGCTAGACGCAAATGTTGCTGTAAGAGCTAATTCCATCAAGCAACACTGCATGTTGCTGAATTGCATATTGAAGAAGAATCAGCCGGGTGGTTCTTGTGGCAGCACAACTCCATTTGGCTCACTGACACCACATACCATCAGGCTGACAGGCAGCTCTCAAGCAAACTACGAGTTCACACACTATGCTTACTGCCGTTTGAGTGCCTTGTCCTGAAATGCAGCTTGGTGAGCATCCCACACAAACGAAGGCTCCACAGGCGGGTTTCACATGCCACCAACTCCACATTCAGAAACCACTTCAGCGCCAAAGCCGTTTTCAGCTAGCCCTAAACACAAAGGCCCTAGATGCAAATGTTGCTGTAAGACCTAATTCCATCAAGCAACACTGCATGTTGCTGAATTGCATATTGGAGAAGAATCAGCTGGGTGGTTCTTGTGGCAGCACAACTCCATTTGGCTCACTGACTTCACACACCATCAGGCTGACAGGCAGCTCTCAAGCAAACTCAGATTTTGCAAAGTATGCTTAATGCCGTTTGAGTGCATTGTCCTGAAATGCAGCTTGGTGAGCATCCCACACAAACGAAGGCTCCACAGCCGGGTTTCACATGCCACCAACTCCACATTCAGAAACCCCTTCAGCGCCAAAGCCGTTTTCAGCTAGCCCTAAATACAAAGGCGCTAGACGCAAATGTTGCTGTAAGAGCTAATTCCATCAAGCAACACTGCATGTTGCTGAATTGCATATTGAAGAAGAATCAGCCGAATGGTTCTTGTGGCAGCACAACTCCATTTGGCTCACTGACTTCACACACCATCAGGCTGACAGGCAGCTCTCAAGAAAACTCAGATTTCGCAAAGTATGCTTTATGCCATTTGAGTGCATTGTCCTGAAATGCAGCTTGGTGAGCATCCCACACAAACGAAGGCTCCACAGGCGGGTTTCACATGCCAGCAGCTCCACATCCAGAAACTACTTCAGCGCCAAAGCCGTTTTCAGCTAGCCCTAAATACAAAGGCTCTAGACGCAAATGTTGCTGTAAGAGCTAATTCCATCAAGCAACACTGCATGTTGCTGAATTGCATATTGAAGAAGAATCAGCTGAGTGGTTCTTGTGGCAGCACAACTCCATTTGGCTCACTGACTTCACACACCATCAGGCTGACAGGCAGCTCTCAAGCAAACTACGAGTTCACACACTATGCTTAATACCGTTTGAGTGCATTGTCCTGAAATGCAGCTTGGTGAGCATCCCACACAAACGAAGGCTCCACAGCCGGGTTTCACATGCCAACAACTCCACATTCAGAAACCCCTTCAGCGCCAAAGCCGTTTTCAGCTAGCCCTAAATACAAAGGCGCTAGACGCAAATGTTCCTGTAAGAGCTAATTCCGTCAAGCAACACTGCATGTTGCTGAATTGCATATTGAAGAAGAATCAGCCGAGTGGTTCTTGTGGCAGCACAACTCCATTTGGCTCACTGACTTCACACACCATCAGACTGACAGGCAGCTCTCAAGCAAACTCAGATTTCGCAAAGTATGCTTAATGCCGTTTGAGTGCATTGTCCTGAAATGCAGCTAGGTGAGCATCCCACACAAACGAAGGATACACAGCCGGGTTTCACATGCCAGCAACTCCACATTCAGAAACCACTTCAGCGCCAAATCCGTTTTCAGCTAGCCTTAAATACAAAGGCCCTAGACACAAATGTTGCTGTAAGAGCTAATTCCATCAAGCAACACTGCATGTTGCTGAATTGCATATTGAAGAAGAATCAGCCGAATGGTACTGTGGCAGCACAACTCCATTTGGCTCACTGACTTCACACACCATCAGGATGACAGGCAGCTCTCAAGGAAACTCAGATTTCGCAAAGTATGCTTAATGCCGTTTGAGTGCATTGTCCTGAAATGCAGCTTGGTGAGCATCCCACACAAACGAAGCCTACACAGGCGGGTTTCACATGCCACCAACTCCACATTCAGAAACCACTTCAGCGCCAAAGCCATTTTCAGCTAGCCCTAAATACAAAGGCCCTACACGCAAATGTTCCTGTAAGAGCTAATTCCATCAAGCAACAGTGCATGTTGCTGAATTGCATATTGAAGAAGAATCAGCTGAGTGGTTCTTGTGGCAGCACAACTCCATTTGGCTCACTGACTTCACACACCATCAGGCTGACAGGCAGCTCTCAAGCAAACTACGAGTTCACACACTATGCTTAATGCCGTTTGAGTGCATTGTCCTGAAATGCAGCTTGGTGAGCATCCCACACAAACGAAGGCTCCACAGCCGGAATTCACATGCCACCAACTCCACATTCAGAAACCCCTTCAGCGCCAAAGTCATTTTCAGCTAGCCCTAAATACAAAGGCCCTACACGCAAATGTTGCTGTAAGAGCTAATTCCATCAAGCAACACTGCATGTTGCTGAATTGCATATTGAAGAAGAATCAGCCGAGTGGTTCTTGTGGCATCACAACTCCATTTGGCTCACTGAATTCACACACCATCAGGCTGACAGGCAGCTCTCAAGAAAACTCAGATTTCGCAAAGTATGCTTTATGCCATTTGAGTGCATTGTCCTGAAATGCAGCTTGGTGAGCATCCCACACAAACGAAGGCTCCACAGGCGGGTTTCACATGCCACCAACTCCACATTCAGAAACCACTTCAGCGCCAAAGCCGTTTTCAGCTAGCCCTAAATACAAAGGCGCTAGACGCAAATGTTGCTGTAAGAGCTAATTCCATCAAGCAACACTGCATGTTGCTGAATTGCATATTGAAGAAGAATCAGCCGGGTGGTTCTTGTGGCAGCACAACTCCATTTGGCTCACTGACACCACATACCATCAGGCTGACAGGCAGCTCTCAAGCAAACTACGAGTTCACACACTATGCTTACTGCCGTTTGAGTGCCTCGTCCTGAAATGCAGCTTGGTGAGCATCCCACACAAACGAAGGCTCCACAGGCGGGTTTCACATGCCACCAACTCCACATTCAGAAACCACTTCAGCGCCAAAGCCGTTTTCAGCTAGCCCTAAACACAAAGGCCCTAGATGCAAATGTTGCTGTAAGACCTAATTCCATCAAGCAACACTGCATGTTGCTGAATTGCATATTGGAGAAGAATCAGCCGAGTGGTTCTTGTGGCAGCACAACTCCATTTGGCTCACTGACTTCACACACCATCAGGCTGACAGGCAGCTCTCAAGCAAACTCAGATTTTGCAAAGTATGCTTAATGCCGTTTGAGTGCATTGTCCTGAAATGCAGCTTGGTGAGCATCCCACACAAACGAAGGCTCCACAGCCGGGTTTCACATGCCACCAACTCCACATTCAGAAACCCCTTCAGCGCCAAAGCCGTTTTCAGCTAGCCCTAAATACAAAGGCGCTAGACGCAAATGTTGCTGTAAGAGCTAATTCCATCAAGCAACACTGCATGTTGCTGAATTGCATATTGAAGAAGAATCAGCCGAATGGTTCTTGTGGCAGCACAACTCCATTTGGCTCACTGACTTCACACACCATCAGGCTGACAGGCAGCTCTCAAGCAAACTCAGATTTCGCAAAGTATGCTTTATGCCATTTGAGTGCATTGTCCTGAAATGCAGCTTGGTGAGCATCCCACACAAACGAAGGCTCCACAGGCGGGTTTCACATGCCAGCAGCTCCACATCCAGAAACTACTTCAGCGCCAAAGCCGTTTTCAGCTAGCCCTAAATACAAAGGCTCTAGACGCAAATGTTGCTGTAAGAGCTAATTCCATCAAGCAACACTGCATGTTGCTGAATTGCATATTGGAGAAGAATCAGCTGAGTGGTTCTTGTGGCAGCACAACTCCATTTGGCTCACTGACTTCACACACCATCAGGCTGACAGGCAGCTCTCAAGCAAACTACGAGTTGACACACTATGCTTAATGCCGTTTGAGTGCATTGTCCTGAAATGCATCTTGGTGAGCATCCCACACAAACGAAGCCTACACAGGCGGGTTTCACATGCCACCAACTCCACATTCAGAAACCACTTCAGCGCCAAAGCCGTTTTCAGCTAGCCCTAAATACAAAGGCGCTAGACGCAAATGTTGCTGTAAGAGCTAATTCCATCAAGCAACACTGCATGTTGCTGAATTGCATATTGAACAAGAATCAGCCGAGTGGTTCTTGTGGCAGCACAACTCCATTTGGCTCACTGACTTCACACACCATCAGGCTGACAGGCAGCTCTCAAGAAAACTCAGATTTCGCAAAGTATGCTTAATGCCGTTTGAGTGCATTGTCCTGAAATGCAGCTTGGTGAGCATCCCACACAAACGAAGGCTCCACAGGCGGGTTTCACATGCCAACAACTCCACATTCAGAAACCACTTCAGAGCCAAAGTCGTTTTCAGCTAGCCCTAAATACAAAGGCCCTAGACACAAATGTTGCTGTAAGAGCTAATTCCATCAAGCAACACTGCATGTTGCTGAATTGCATATTGAAGAAGAATCAGCTGGGTGGTTCTTGTGGCAGCACAACTCCATTTGGCTCACTGACTTCACACACCATCAGGCTGACAGGCAGCTCTCAAGCAAACTCAGATTTCGCAAAGTATGCTTAATGCCGTTTGAGTGCATTGTCCTGAAATGCAGCTTGGTGAGCATCCCACACAAACGAAGGCTCCACAGGCGGGTTTCACATGCCAGCAGCTCCACATCCAGAAACCACTTCAGCGCCAAAGCCGTTTTCAGCTAGACCTAAATACAAAGGCTCTAGACGCAAATGTTGCTGTAAGAGCTAATTCCATCAAGCAACACTGCATGTTGCTGAATTGCATATTGAAGAAGAATCAGCCGGGTGGTTCTCGTGGCAGCACAACTCCATTTGGCTCACTGAATTCACACACCATCAGGCTGACAGGCAGCTCTCAAGCAAACTACGAGTTCACACACTATGCTTAATGCCGTTTGAGTGCATTGTCCTGAAATGCAGCTTGGTGAGCATCCCACACAAACGAAGGCTCCACAGCCGGGTTTCACATGCCAACAACTCCACATTCAGAAACCACTTCAGCGCCAAAGCCGTTTTCAGCTAGCCCTAAATACAAAGGCGCTAGACGCAAATGTTGCTGTAAGAGCTAATTCCATCAAGCAACACTGCATGTTGCTGAATTGCATATTGAAGAAGAATCAGCCGAGTGGTTCTTGTGGCAGCACAACTCCATTTGGCTCACTGACTTCACACACCATCAGGCTGACAGGCAGCTCTCAAGCAAACTCAGATTTTGCAAAGTATGCTTAATGCCGTTTGAGTGCATTGTCCTGAAATGCAGCTAGGTGAGCATCCCACACAAACGAAGGCTCCACAGCCGGGTTTCACATGCCAGCAACTCCACATTCAGAAACCACTTCAGCGCCAAATCCGTTTTCAGCTAGCCTTAAATACAAAGGCCCTAGACACAAATGTTGCTGTAAGAGCTAATTCCATCAAGCAACACTGCATGTTGCTGAATTGCATATTGAAGAAGAATCAGCCGGGTGGTTCTCGTGGCAGCACAACTCCATTTGGCTCACTGACATCACATACCATCAGGCTGACAGGCAGCTCTCAAGCAAACTACGAGTTCACACACTATGCTTAATGCCGTTTGAGTGCCTTGTCCTGAAATGCAGCTTGGTGAGCATCCCACACAAACGAAGGCTCCACAGGCGGGTTTCACATGCCACCAACTCCACATTCAGAAACCACTTCAGCGCCAAAGCCGTTTTCAGCTAGCCCTAAACACAAAGGCCCTAGATGCAAATGTTGCTGTAAGAGCTAATTCCATCAAGCAACACTGCATGTTGCTGAATTGCATATTGGAGAAGAATCAGCTGATTGGTTCTTGTGGCAGCACAACTCCATTTGGCTCACTGACTTCACACACCATCAGGCTGACAAGCAGCTCTCAAACAAACTACGAGTTCACACACTATGCTTAATGCCGTTTGAGTGCATTGTCCTGAATGCAGCTTGGTGAGCATCCCACACAAACGAAGGCTCCACAGCCGGGTTTCACATGCCACCAACTCCACATTCAGAAACCACTTCAGCGCCAAAGCCGTTTTCAGCTAGCCCTAAATACAAAGGCGCTAGACGCAAATGTTGCTGTAAGAGCTAATTCCATCAAGCAACACTGCATGTTGCTGAATTGCATATTGAAGAAGAATCAGCCGAATGGTTCTTGTGGCAGCACAACTCCATTTGGCTCACTGACTTCACACACCATCAGGCTGACAGGCAGCTCTCAAGAAAACTCAGATTTCGCAAAGTATGCTTTATGCCATTTGAGTGCATTGTCGTGAAATACTGCTTGGTGAGCATCCCACACAACGAAGGCTCCCCAGTCGGGTTTCACATGCCAGCAGCTCCACATCCAGAAACTACTTCAGCGCCAAAGCCGTTTTCAGCTAGCCCTAAATACAAAGATGCTAGACGCAAATGTTGCTGTAAGAGCTAATTCATCAAGCAACACTGCATGTTGCTGAATTGCATATTGAAGAAGAATCAGCCGAGTGGTTCTTGTGGCAGCACAACTCCATTTGGCTCACTGACTTCACACACCATCAGGCTGACAGGCAGCTCTCAAGCAAACTACGAGTTCACACACTATGCTTAATGCCGTTTGAGTGCATTGTCCTGAAATGCAGCTTGGTGAGCATCCCACACAAACGAAGGCTCCACAGCCGGGTTTCACATGCCACCAACTCCACATTCAGAAACCACTTCAGCGCCAAAGCCGTTTTCAGCTAGCCCTAAACACAAAGGCGCTAGATGCAAATGTTGCTGTAAGACCTAATTCCATCAAGCAACACTGCATGTTGCTGAATTGCATATTGGAGAAGAATCAGCTGGGTGGTTCTTGTGGCAGCACAACTCCATTTGGCTCACTGACTTCACACACCATCAGGCTGACAGGCAGCTCTCAAGCAAACTACGAGTTCACACACTATGCTTAATGCCGTTTGAGTGCATTGTCCTGAAATGCAGCTTGGTGAGCATCCCACACAAACGAAGGCCCCACAGCCGGGTTTCACATGCCACCAACTCCACATTCAAAAACCCCTTCAGCGCCAAAGCCATTTTCAGCTAGCCCTAAATACAAAGGCCTACACGCAAATGTTGCTGTAAGAGATAATTCCATCAAGCAACACTGCATGTTGCTGAATTGCATATTGAAGAAGAATCAGCCGAGTGGTTCTTGTGGCAGCACAACTCCATTTGGCTCACTGACTTCACACACCATCAGGCTGACAGGCAGCTCTCAAGAAAACTCAGATTTCGCAAAGTATGCTTAATGCCATTTGAGTGCATTGTCCTGAAATGCAGCTTGGTGAGCATCCCACACAAACGAAGGCTCCACAGGCGGGTTTCAAATGCACCAACTCCACATTCAGAAACCACTTCAGCGCCAAAGCCGTTTTCAGCTAGCCCTAAATACAAAGGCGCTAGACGCAAATGTTGCTGTAAGAGCTAATTCCATCAAGCAACACTGCATGTTGCTGAATTGCATATTGAAGAAGAATCAGCCGGGTGGTTCTCGTGGCAGCACAACTCCATTTGGCTCACTGACATCACATACCATCAGGCTGACAGGCAGCTCTCAAGCAAACTACGAGTTCACACACTATGCTTACTGCCGTTTGAGTGCCTTGTCCTGAAATGCAGCTTGGTGAGCATCCCACACAAACGAAGGCTCCACAGGCGGGTTTCACATGCCACCAACTCCACATTCAGAAACCACTTCAGCGCCAAAGCCGTTTTCAGCTAGCCCTAAACACAAAGGCCCTAGATGCAAATGTTGCTGTAAGACCTAATTCCATCAAGCAACACTGCATGTTGCTGAATTGCATATTGGAGAAGAATCAGCTGATTGGTTCTTGTGGCAGCACAACTCCATTTGGCTCACTGACTTCACACACCATCAGGCTGACAGGCAGCTCTCAAGCAAACTCAGATTTTGCAAAGTATGCTTAATGCCGTTTGAGTGCATTGTCCTGAAATGCAGCTTGGTGAGCATCCCCACACAAACGAAGGCTCCACAGGCGGGTTTCACATGCCAACAACTCACATTCAGAAACCACTTCAGAGCCAAAGCCGTTTTCAGCTAGCCCTAAATACAAAGGCGCTAGACGCAAATGTTGCTGTAAGAGCTAATTCCATCAAGCAACACTGCATGTTGCTGAATTGCATATTGAAGAAGAATCAGCCGAATGGTTCCTTGTGGCAGCACAACTCCATTTGGCTCACTGACTTCACACACCATCAGGCTGACAGGCAGCTCTCAAGAAAACTCAGATTTCGCAAAGTATGCTTTATGCCATTTGAGTGCATTGTCCTGAAATGCAGCTTGGTGAGCATCCCACACAAACGAAGGCTCCACAGGCGGGTTTCACATGCCAGCAGCTCCACATCCAGAAACTACTTCAGCGCCAAAGCCGTTTTCAGCTAGCCCTAAATACAAAGGCTCTAGACGCAAATGTTGCTGTAAGAGCTAATTCCATCAAGCAACACTGCATGTTGCTGAATTGCATATTGGAGAAGAATCAGCTGAGTGGTTCTTGTGGCAGCACAACTCCATTTGGCTCACTGACTTCAAACACCATCAGGCTGACAGGCAGCTCTCAAGCAAACTACGAGTTCACACACTATGCTTAATGCCGTTTGAGTGCATTGTCCTGAAATGCATCTTGGTGAGCATCCCACACAAAACGAAGCCTACACAGGCGGGTTTCACATGCCAACAACTCCACATTCAGAAACCACTTCAGCGCCAAAGCCGTTTTCAGCTAGCCCCTAAATACAAAGGCGCTAGACGCAAATGTTGCTGTAAGAGCTAATTCCATCAAGCAACACTGCATGTTGCTGAATTGCATATTGAAGAAGAATCAGCCGAGTGGTTCTTGTGGCAGCACAACTCCATTTGGCTCACTGACTTCACACACCATCAGGCTGACAGGCAGCTCTCAAGAAAACTCAGATTTCTAAAAGTATGCTTAATGCCGTTTGAGTGCATTGTCCTGAAATGCAGCTTGGTGAGCATCCCACACAAACGAAGGCTCCACAGGCGGGTTTCACATGCCAACAACTCCACATTCAGAAACCACTTCAGCGCCAAAGCCGTTTTCAGCTAGCCCTAAATACAAAGGCGCTAGACGCAAATGTTGCTGTAAGAGCTAATTCCATCAAGCAACACTGCATGTTGCTGAATTGCATATTGGAGAAGAATCAGCTGAGTGGTTCTTGTGGCAGCACAACTCCATTTGGCTCACTGACTTCACACACCATCAGGCTGACAGGCAGCTCTCAAGCAAACTACGAGTTCACACACTATGCTTAATGCCGTTTGAGTGCATTGTCCTGAAATGCATCTTGGTGAGCATCCCACACAAACGAAGCCTACACAGGCGGGTTTCACATGCCACCAACTCCACATTCAGAAACCCCTTCAGCGCCAAAGCCATTTTCAGCTAGCCCTAAATACAAAGGCCCTACACGCAAATGTTGCTGTAAGAGCTAATTCCATCAAGCAACACTGCATGCTGCTGAATTGCATATTGAAGAAGAATCAGCCGAGTGGTTCTTGTGGCAGCACAACTCCATTTGGCTCACTGACTTCACACACCATCAGGCTGACAGGCAGCTCTCAAGCAAACTACGAGTTCACACACTATGCTTAATGCCATTTGAGTGCATTGTCCTGAAATACTGCTTGGTGAGCATCCCACACAAACGAAGGCTCCCCAGTCGGGTTTCACATGCCAGCAGCTCCACATCCAGAAACTACTTCAGCGCCAAAGCCGTTTTCAGCTAGCCCTAAATACAAAGATGCTAGACGCAAATGTTGCTGTAAGAGCTAATTCCATCAAGCAACACTGCATGTTGCTGAATTGCATATTGAAGAAGAATCAGCGAGTGGTTCTTGTGGCAGCACAACTCCATTTGGCTCACTGACTTCACACACCATCAGGCTGACAGGCAGCTCTCAAGCAAACTACGAGTTCACACACTATGCTTAATGCCGTTTGAGTGCATTGTCCTGAAATGCAGCTTGGTGAGCATCCCACACAAACGAAGGCTCCACAGCCGGGTTTCACATGCCACCAACTCCACATTCAGAAACCACTTCAGCGCCAAAGCCGTTTTCAGCTAGCCCTAAAACACAAAGGCGCTAGATGCAAATGTTGCTGTAAGACCTAATTCCATCAAGCAACACTGCATGTTGCTGAATTGCATATTGGAGAAGAATCAGCTGGGTGGTTCTTGTGGCAGCACAACTCCATTTGGCTCACTGACTTCACACACCATCAGGCTGACAGGCAGCTCTCAAGCAAACTACGAGTTCACACACTATGCTTAATGCCGTTTGAGTGCATTGTCCTGAAATGCAGCTTGGTGAGCATCCCACACAAACGAAGGCCCACAGCCCGGGTTTCACATGCCACCAACTCCACATTCAAAAACCCCTTCAGCGCCAAAGCCATTTTCAGCTAGCCCTAAATACAAAGGCCCTACACGCAAATGTTGCTGTAAGAGATAATTCCATCAAGCAACACTGCATGTTGCTGAATTGCTATTGAAGAAGAATCAGCCGAGTGGTTCTTGTGGCAGCACAACTCCATTTGGCTCACTGACTTCACACACCATCAGGCTGACAGGCAGCTCTCAAGAAAACTCAGATTTCGCAAAGTATGCTTTATGCCATTTGAGTGCATTGTCCTGAAATGCAGCTTGGTGAGCATCCCACACAAACGAAGGCTCCACAGGCGGGGTTTCACATGCCACCAACTCCACATTCAGAAACCACTTCAGCGCCAAAGCCGTTTTCAGCTAGCCCTAAATACAAAGGGCGCTAGACGCAAATGTTGCTTGTAAGAGCTAATTCCATCAAGCAACACGGCATGTTGCTGAATTGCATATTGAAGAAGAATCAGCCGGGTGGTTCTCGTGGCAGCACAACTCCATTTGGCTCACTGACATCACATACCATCAGGCTGACAGGCAGCTCTCAAGCAAACTACGAGTTCACACACTATGCTTACTGCCGTTTGAGTGCCTTGTCCTGAAATGCAGCTTGGTGAGCATCCCACACAAACGAAGGCTCCACAGGCGGGTTTCACATGCCACCAACTCCACATTCAGAAACCACTTCAGCGCCAAAGCCGTTTTCAGCTAGCCCTAAACACAAAGGCCCTAGATGCAAATGTTGCTGTAAGAGCTAATTCCATCAAGCAACACTGCATGTTGCTGAATTGCATATTGGAGAATAATCAGCTGATTGGTTCTTGTGGCAGCACAACTCCATTTGGCTCACTGACTTCACACACCATCAGGCTGACAGGCAGCTCTCAAGCAAACTCAGATTTTGCAAAGTATGCTTAATGCCGTTTGAGTGCATTGTCCTGAAATGCAGCTTGGTGAGCATCCCACACAAACGAAGGCTCCACAGCCGGGTTTCACATGCCACCAACTCCACATTCAGAAACCCCTTCAGCGCCAAAGCCGTTTTCAGCTAGCCTAAATACAAAGGCGCTAGACGCAAATGTTGCTGTAAGAGCTAATTCCATCAAGCAACACTGCATGTTGCTGAATTGCATATTGAAGAAGAATCAGCCGAATGGTTCTTGTGGCAGCACAACTCCATTTGGCTCACTGACTTCACACACCATCAGGCTGACAGGCAGCTCTCAAGAAAACTCAGATTTCGCAAAGTATGCTTTATGCCATTTGAGTGCATTGA